>NC_069504.1:495585516-495773000 GCF_027579735.1 Bombina bombina
CCTCCTCAGAGGATTATGGCTCATTCCGCTAGAGCGGTATCAACAACAAGCAGCGCAACTAAATGGTAGACAAGAGAAGGAATAGCCTAATATAAACAATTAAGTTAAGCAATATGTGGCACTGTTTGCCTGATGTGAACCAATTTTACAATAAATTTAAAAATACTAAAATGCTTAATTAAAATAATATTACAGTCTAATAAATAAATACTAAAATCCCAAAAAGTCCCATAACCTGTAAGTAGTCCGGTGACTAGATTCACAGCATATATGTAAATCAAATATTATCCCCATAATGTCATGGGTTATTTTCAGATGTCCCAGTCAATCAGGATGGGATATTATGAAAAACCGTGATCAATGCTCTGTCGATAACAGCACTCCAATAACGGACTGACAGAGAACTGTAAGCCAGACCAGAACAAAAGTGAGGCATTATTGACATTATGGGCACATTTTAATCTTGCATCTTGTAAGTGTGAATTTTTGTAGTCAGAGCTCTGACTGAAATAAAGCCAATACAGTTAATCGCGGTTGTGCTTGTCTTTTTTCTATTCTAGCCACTAGAGCGGTAGCTTCATCCTGGGCCTTCAAAAATAAGGCTTCTATGGAGCAGATTTGCAAGGCGGCTACCTGGTCCTCCTTGCATACCTTCACTAAGTTTTACAAATTTGCCGTTTTTGCTTCTGCGGAAGCTGTTTTTGGGAGAAAGGTTCTACAGGCTGTGGTGCCCTCAGATTAAGGGTCCGCTTTTTACCCTCCCGGTTTCATTCATTCATTCATTTCTCTGATGGGCGGACCTAAATTTAATATATTCTTCTGGCACCATTTATACCCTGATATTTCTACTACTGTTCCTTGTTCCCTCAGCAAAATGACTGGGGGATGAGAGGAGTGGGGGAGGTATTTAAGCCTTTGGCTGGGGTGTCTTTGCCTCCTTCTGGTGGCCAGGTTCTTAATTCCCACAAGTAATGAATGAAGCTGTTGACTCTCCTCCCCACAATGGAAATAAAATTATCAGGTAAGCATAATTTATGTTTTATATTGAAGTAAATTCTATCTGTCAATATCTCCACAGAAATGACAAAGAGCAAAGAGGATAAGGGGCTGCCCTGCCTCGTCCCACCAAGCCTCTTTTTTTAACAGGAGCAAGACTTTAATAGGGGTACATTTAGGGTTAATACAACGTAAATATAATGTTAGTCATTGAAACATTTAATTTGTCCTGTCAGGGCATGGCTTTTAATTTCTTATTGGCATTGTTATCTCTCAATAATAGTGAGAAAAGATATAAACAGAATAGAAATGGGAAAAGAGGAGGTAAAAGAAACCAAATAAAGCAGAAGGGGAGAGAAGGAAAGGGGAGAGAAGGAAAGGGGAGAATGAAGGAGGGAAATGGGAAGAGGGGAGAGAAAGGGAGGGAGAGAGGAAAGAAAGAAAAAAAAGGAGGGAGGGAGGAAGAAAGAGATGGAGAGAAGAAAGAGAAAAAGAAGTGGAGAGAGGAAGGACAGATATAGAGAGTATATGAAGAATAGAAGGATAGAAGATTAGATTAGAGAGAGTTAAGAGAGAAAGAGAGGTGAGGAAAAAGAGAGATGAGAAAGAAAAAAAGAAAGTAGAGAAAGAAATGAGAGAGTGTAGCAAAAAGAGAGAGAAGAGAAAGAGACTTGAGTTGAGAAAGTAATGGAAGAGAGGGGAGATAGACAGTAGAAAGGAAGTGGAGATAGAGAATAGAGAAAGAAGACAGAAATAGTGAAAAGAGAAAGAAGTAGAGAGAGAAAGTAGGGAGAGAGGAAAAATGCACGCAAAGACACACACACATTAATACATGTACATACATACATTCACAGGCACTTATACACTCACACACATACAGTATATACACTAAATATATACAGTATATACACTATATATACATACAGTATATACACTAAAAAACACAGGCACACATATAGATATATGTACATACTCACATGTATACACACAAAAAACATACAGAGACACAAAACACATACATACACAAAACATACACAGACACACACACAAACATACACACACACATATACATACGCAAACATATATGCACAAACTTACATACATACACACAGACACACACACAGAAAAAGAGAGGGGTGAGGGGGTGGAGAAAAAGGGAGGACACACAAACAGAGAAACAGAGACGATGAGGGGTTGGAGAAAGAGAGAGGAATGAGGCATATGGGAAAGGTGGAGGGAGAGAAATAAAGGTTACAACATTCCACGAAGAAGCAGTTGACTGCTTTTTTGAGGTGTCCAGTTTTAAGCTATGTACATTTTTAAAATCTAGGTAACAATTTAGGATTTAGAGTTCCTAACAAACAAAAGAGAGAAAGAGAAATGAGGGAGAGAGAGAGAGAAAGAAGATGGAGGGAGAAAGGTTGGAGAAAATTGAGGGAAAGAGAGAGAAAGAGAAAGGAGCAAGAGAGAAGATAGAGGAGAGAAGAGAGAAGACAGAAGAGAAAGAGAGAAGACAGAAGAGAAAAAGGAAAGACAGAAAAAATAGAGAGAAGGGAATAAAAGGGAGGATGGGAGAGGGAGGAATGAGCGGAAAGACTGAAAGGGAGGACTAAGGGGAAGGATTAAGCAGAAGGGGACAGGGGGAGGAATAAGGAAGAGAAGTGAGAAGAGATTAAAGAACATGGAAGCTGTCAACTATTACCTGATTCCCGCCTGCATCACCTTTTCTGGACTCCAGCAGCAAGACTTAAGGCTTTTAAACCCTGTGTGTGTAGCATTTGGTAGAATGCCTGATATTTATACCCCTGGTCCACTTTTACATCACAGACCACAACTACCTTAATTGTCAATGAAACAATGGTGTGTCAAGGAATAAAACTAGATAGCACTGAATACAATTTGCTATTACAAGAAAACAGACTAGAAAAAGCTTACTGTGACAGGTGTAGTGTTGTTTTAACGGGCAGTAAACACATTGGTATCACATGGTTTTTCTGCAGCTTTGCATTAAATTAACACATTAGGGGTCTGATTATCAAAGTTTGCCAGTTCACATGTGAAGAACGACATCAACACTCACAGTTTCTGCCCTCAGAGAATTCTCAAAAAATTGGGGCACACTTTCAAAAAGAAATCCTGCAGCCAATACAAATCAGATTACTCCGTTTTCAGTGTATAGGGCAAGATTACAAGTTGCACAGGAAATCAGTTGCGAAAACACAGCGCAAGTTATAGTTTTTTTTGTATATTTGGTTGCGCAGCTATTACAAATGGCAAAATAACCTATTTTGTGCGTGCATTAAGCCGCGTAATCTAAACAGCCAAATCGTGTGTGCGTTCACGTATTCTCCATAGAAGTCAATGGAGAAGACAAATAGAAAAAAAAAACACAAAAACCCTCTCCTTGAAAAGTGTACATGAAAATGCGAATATTTCATATTGCCAAAATGTTTTCAGAATGGAATATGTTCTATTTATTTATAAATAAATATTTCTCTATATATGTGATTATTTTTGGACTGATATATCTTTTTATAGTGAGATATGTATTTGAATATATATATATATATATATATATACAGTATATATATCTATATCTCGAGATCTATATGCGAATATTGCTTTGAAAATCCCTCTGATATATTGTTTAATGTGCATAAGATTGTAATGGAAAATCTTTTCATTATCTCTATTGTTTAACATATTTCTATAAATATAAATCCATTTTTGTCAATCAATCTGTATGTATGTCAATGTAAAATCCCTATATTTTTTTAAGATCATTTTTATTACACAGTGTTAATATGAGTGTTAGTGTACTTTGTAATGTATTGAAGTGTTTCGTGAAACTTTTATGTTGCGCAAAACTGTTAAAGGGGCAGACTACACCAGAATTTGTATTGTTTTAAAAGATAGATAATCCCTTTATTATCCATTCTCTAGTTTTGCATAATCAACACAGTTATATTAATACACTTTTTACCTCTGTGATTATCTTGAATCTAAGTCTCTGCAAACTGCCCCCTTATTTCAGTTATTTTGACAGACTTACAATTTAGCCAATCAGTGCTAGCTCCTTGGAACTCCACGTGCGTGAGCACAGTGTTATCTATATGACACACATGAACTAACACCTTCTAGTGGTGAAAAACTGTCAAAATGCCCTGAGATTAGAAGCGGCCTTCAAGGGCTTAGAAATTAGCATATGAACCTCCTAGGTTTAGCTTTCAACTAAGAATACAAAGAGAACAAAGCATTGAAATTGATTGGGAAAAGACCACATTACAAACGGAAAACTTATAACGCGCGACTTGTAATCTTGCCCGTATTTTACAATCTTTTTAGTATCTATTTAGTATGCATATGTTTTCAATTAGACTAATAAATGTTCTGCATTTTTTGACACCACCATTTAATTTGAGAGAAAAAACAGCGAGAACTTGGCTGAGAAATATCAGCTACGCCCATGGAACACTCCTGTTCAGTCCATTAGCGAGGCAGGGATATTCATTTTACAATAAAGTAAACAATACTATTGAATTTTGTGTTGTATAAATATGACTATAATAATTATTTATGTGAAAGTCAATTTGAATAAAGAAGAAAATAATGTATTACAAGAATTAAGAAACAATAGAGATTTAATAATAAAGCAAGCAGATAAGGGGAGTGTAGAGTGGAGTCATGAATATGGAAGACTATTTAAAAGAATCCTCAACCTCAATACTTTTATACATGATTAATATATATACCACTTAAATAGATGTTCGCTAGCCTTTACATATAATTATATATATTATGTATATTTTTATATGTATCTATCCCCTTTTTTATATATATTTTTATTTTTTATATATATACATATATATACATATATATATATATATATATATATATATATATATATATATATATATATATATATATATATATATATATACACACAACAAACAAAAAAACTCACAGACTGGACTTTGTACACATCCTAAGCCACAGCAAACTCCACAGCCCTGAACACTGACAGACATCTGCAAAGTTCCCAGCAACCCAGGCAGTTAACCCCAGAGCAGCCTGGGTGACAGGCCCGCAGGGAAGCATTACAAACATTATCAACACAACACACAGAAAACCTGGCACTCGCCAGCAGATTCACAGTAATGTTTAAAAGCAAAACTGGGGGAAGTCAGTTACATTTGGCACCAAAGGATCAAGCCCAGGACCACAACAAGGTCTCTGTCAGGGTGCCAGGAATTAGACTGAGAAGTGCAGAAATAATCACACCTTCATTAATAGCAAAAAATAATAAAAAGTCCACAAGTCAAATAACAAGCCAGGAATCAAAAACCAGAGCTGGTAGTCAAACGAGCAGAGTCAGGAGCCAAAGCGAATAGTCAGATGAGCCGAGTCAGGAGCCAAAGCAAGTAGTCAGATGAGCCGAAATCAGGAACAAGGAAAACAGCAGAGTCAGGAACAAGCCAGGGATCAGGAACCAGGAGGGATGACAGATAGCCAGGTAATATACAGGAGCTCTCCCAAACAGGTCTGAGACAACACAAAGGCAAAGCATACTGAACAGAGGCCCTTTAAATAATAAGTGATGACATCACAATTCTGAGACTGCATCCTGTCTCACACGGATGATGCACACCAGTCTGGCCATAAAAGGAAGTGCAGGAAATGAGCAGCAAGAGAGGTGAGTAAAATGGCTGCCAGCAGCACATGGCAAAGAAAACAGGTAAAAACCCTGACAGTACCCTCCCCTCAACGACCCCTCTCCTGCGGGAGGACAAAAGGCTTATTGGGGGAACGGGCATGGAAGGCACGGAGGAGGGTGGGAGCATGAACATCAGAGGAGGGAACCCATGAACGCTCCTCCGGACCGTAGCCCCTCCAGTGAACCAAATACTGTACGCAGCCCCTGGACATATGAGAGTCAATAATGCTGCTGACCTCATACTCATCATGGTTGTCAACAAAGATAGGATGGGGACGAGGCAACACAGTGGTAAACCAATTACAAACCAATGGTTTCAAGAGGGAGACATTGAAAACATTGGAGATGCGCATTGCAGGAGGAAGGTCAAGAGCGTAAGCCACAGGATTGACCCATCAGAGTATTTGAAAAGGACCAACATAATGAGGAGCCAGTTTATTGGAAGGCACACAAAGGTTCAAGTTGTGTGAGGACAGCCAAACTCTCTCACAACCTGGTAGGAAGGCTCAGGCAGACGCCTATGATCAGCCTGGAACTTTTGGCACTGCATTACGATGAAGGCAATCCTGAATCTGAACCCACGTGGAACGGAGTTGCCAGAGATGCTCCTCCAAAGCCAGAATACCCTGAGACATGAATGAATCGGGCAACAAGGATGGTTGAAACCCATAATTCGCCATGAACGGGGATAACTCGGAGGAAGCATTAATAGCACTATTACGAGCAAACTCTGCCCAAGCTAACAGTTCAGACCAATTATTGTGGTGATCTGAGACATAGCAATGGAGGAACTGTTCCAGAGCTTGATTTGACCGTTCCGCAGCCCCATTGGATTGAGGGTGATATGCCGAGGAGACGGAAAGCTGTATCCCCATTTGAGCACAAAAGAAACGCAAAAATCTGGAGACAAACTGGCTACCCCGATCCAACACTATCTCCTTGGGTAACCCATGTAAACAGAAGACCTCCCGGGCAAAAATTGAATCAAGCTGCTGAGCGGTAGGCAACTTCTTCAAGGGAATGCAATGTGACATTTTAAAAAAACGGTCAACCATCATAAGGATAACAGTATTGCCATTGGAAACAGGGAGCTCGACAATGAAGTCCATGGAAAGATGTGTCCAAGGACGCTCACCAGCAATAGGTTGAAGAAGGCCCACAGGAAGACGTTGAGGAGTTTTATTCTGTGTACAAACTGAGCAGGAGGCAACATATGCAGCAACATCAGAACGAAGACCTGGCCACCAGAATAGTCGAGTGACAGACCAAATCATTTGGTTCTTGCCTGGGTGACCTGCAGCTTAGGATAGTGGTAAGTGTGCAAAAGTTTAGTTAGAAGATTCTCAGGAACAAAACACTTACCACTAGGTTTATCAGGAGGTGCATTGGTTTGTGCAGCCAGGATCTCCTCCCCAAGGGAGAAGTCAAATTAGTACGTATGGTAGCCAAAATATGGTCAGGAGGTATAACTGGAGTAGGTACAGACTCCTCCTTGGACAGAGGCAAAAATTGTCAAGAGAGGGCATCAGCCCTAACATTCTTACTACCAGGCAGGTAGGAAACTACAAAATTAAACCGAGACAAAAATAGCGCCCATCTGGCCTGTCGGGGTGACAAACGTTTTGCTTCAGAAAGAGAAGTTAAATTCTTGTGGTCAGTAAGAATGAGCACTGGCACACTAGTACCCTCGAGAAGATGCCTCCATTCCTTGAGTGCCAAAATTATAGCCAGTAATTCCCTGTTGCCAATTTCATAATTGCTCTCCGCTGGAGACAATTTCTTAGAGAAGAAACCACACGGATGCAAGGAACCATCAGGCGTAGGATGTTGAGACAAGAGGGCACCTACTCCAGTCTCAGACGCATCGACTTCAAGAACGAAAGGCAGGACAGGGTTAGGATGAGCCAGAACTGGAGCGGCAGCAAAGGCAGTCTTAAGACTATCAAAGGCTTTAATAGCAGTAGGTGACCAATGGAGTGGATCATTCTCTTTACGGGTCATGTCTGTAATAGGTTTGACCAAGGAAGAAAAGTTTTTAATAAACTTTCTATAGTAATTGGCGAACCCCAAAAAATGTTGAATAGACCGAAGACCAACTGGGCGAGGCCACTGCAGAACTGCAGATAACTTGTCAGGATCCATTGAGAACCCTGCAACGGAGATAACATAACCTAGGAAGGTTACTTGAGTCTGATGGAACTCACACTTCTCGAGTTTACAAAACAGGCCATTCTCACGTAGTCTCTGAAGAACCTGTGTAACATCAGAACGATGAGCCTCAAGTGTGGATGAGTGTATGAGGATGTCGTCTAAGTACACCACAACACACTGTTGCAACATATCTCGTAGGACATCATTTATAAATTCCTGGAAAACAGCAGGAGCATTACATAGGCCAAAGGGCATTACAAGATACTCATAATGCCCGCTCCTGGTGTTAAATGCTGTTTTCCATTCGTGGCCCTCCTTGATCCTAACGAGATTGGATGCTCCTCTCAAATCAAGTTTAGTAAAGATCATAGCTCCCTTGAGGCGGTCAAAGTGTTCCGTAATGAGCGGAATAGGGTAAGCATTCTTAATGGTAAGACGATTAAGACCCCTATAATCGATGCATGGTCTTAACTCGCCACCCTTTTTCTTCACAAAGAAGAAGCCAGCCCCTGCAGGAGAGCAAGATTTGCAGATGATCCCCCACGACAGAGCATCGGCAACATACTCCTCCATAGCACAATTCTCCGCAACAGACAGAGGGTAAATCCGGCCCTGAGGAGGAATGGCTCCGGGTTGCAGGTTTATGGCACAATGATAAGACCGGTGAGGAGGCAATGTACCGGCACGCACCTTGTCAAAAATGTCTAGGAACTCTTGGTACTCCTCTGGCAATTGAGATACCGAAGAAGTGCACAAGACTTTAACTGGTTTCCGAAGACAAGTGGAAATACATTGCGGAGACCACAACAAAATTTCAGACCTGCGCCAATTGAGACTCGGATTGTGCTTTTGGAGCCAGGGATAGCCCAGAACAACCGGAAAATGCGGAGAGTTTATCACCTGGAAGTTGAGGGTTTGAAAATGGAGAGCCCCAACAGCCATGGATAACGGAGCAGTTTAGTGAGTAACGAGTGAGGGCTGAAGGGGCCTGCCATCAATGGCCTCAATAGCAAGCGGAACGGACCGAGGCAAAACAGGAATGGAGTGTTTTGATACAAAAGCACTGTCAATGAAATAGTTCGCAGCACCGGAGTCAACAAGAGCCTGGGTGACTATGGAGGAGTCCACCCAGGAAAGGACAACCATGACCAAAGGTTTATCCTTTAGCGGTTCCGGGACAAGGATAAACCACCCAAGGTCTGCCCCGACAGGACCTTAGGTGTGAGCATTTCATGGTCGTGTAGGACAAGACTGCAAAAGGTGGCCCTATAACCCACAATAGAGGCAGAGCCCCTCCCTCCTCCTAAAGGCCCTCTCCACCATGGAGAGAAGCGTGAATCCCAACTGCATCGGCTCAGCAGTACCTGGTGACTCGGGACCAAGAGGCATGGGAGGAGAGGGAGGCATGGGTGGGAACGAACACGTAGGAGACAACGGAACAGGAGGCTTCCGCAAGTGCTCCTTGAAAGAAGGCCTCTCACTTAGTCTGATGTCAATTAGGATAAAAAAGACACCAATGCCTCAAGATCCTCTGGTAAATCTCTGGCAGCAACTTTGTCTTTAATCGCATCAGAGAGCCCATGAAAGAAGGCGGCAACAAGGGCTTCATTGTTCCAACCTACCTCTGCGGCAAGTGTACGGAACTCAATGGCATACTGAGCAACAGATTCTTGTACCTTGCTGAATGGACATGTCATTTAGCAGCAGAGGAGGAGCGAGCCAGAACATCAAATACCCTTCGAAAGGAGGCCACAAATTCAGGGTAATTTGAAATCACAGGTTTATTAGTCTCCCACAAGGGATTAGCCCAGGCAAGAGCTGTGTCAGAGAGTTATGAGATGAGAAATCCCACCTTAGCTCTGTCACTGTCAGAGGGAAACGCCTGAGGTAGCATCTCAAAGTAAATGCCCACCTGGTTCAAAAACACTCTGCACTGATTAGGATCGCCTCCATATCGCTGAGGTAGTGGTGCCGAACCGGACATGCTCCTGGTAGGACTAGGTGCAGCAGCGGAAACAGGAGCAGCCATAACTTGTGGGACACTTTGGTCCAAATGTGCAGTGCGAGTCAGCAGGGTTTGCAGGGTAGTGCAAATTGATCCAAGCGGTGATCCTGTTCATTCATCCTGGAAATTATGGCAGGTAAAGGTGGATTATCAGCACCATCAGGATTCATGGCCTTTGCGTAATGTCAGGGTGCCAGGAATCAGACTGAGACGAGAAGTGCAGAAATAATCACACCTTTATTAATAGCAAAAGATAATAAAAAGTCCACAAGTCAAATAACAAGCCAGGAATCAAAAACCAGAGCTGGTAGTCAGACAAGACGAGTCAGGAGCCAAAGCGAATAGTCAGACGAGCCGAGTCAGGAGCCAAAGCGAGTAGTCAGGCGAGTCAGAATAAGGAACAAGGAAAACAGTCGGAGTCAGGAAAAAGCCAGGGATCAGGAACCAGGAGGGACGACAGATAGCCAGGTAATATACAGGAGCTCTCAAAAACAGGTCTGAGACAACGCAAAGGCAAAGTATACTGAACAGAGGCCCTTTAAATAATAAGTAATGACATCACAATTCTGAGACTGCATCCTGTCTCACACGGATGATGCACACCAGTCTGGCCATAAAAGGAAATGAGCAGCATCCCCCACAATGCACCATAGTCAGCAAGAGAGGTGAGTAAAATGGCTGCCAGCAGCACATGGCAAACAAAACAGGTAAAAACCCTGACAGTCTCCCCCTTCCTTGGACTCTAAACCAGCACCCACACAATGCATACTTCCAAACAAACCAACTGGGAACCTCCCAGGTTGACACAGGCTTTTGTAACCTCCCCTATGTAAACACAAAACACAGGAATGGACCGCAATCACAGACTGGACTGGGTACACATCATAAGCCACAGCAAACTCCACAGCCTTGAACACTGACAGACAGCTGCAAAGTTCCCAGCAACCCAGGCAGTTAACCCCAGAGCAGCCTGGGTGACAGGCCCACAGGGAAGCATTACAAACATTATCAACACAACACACAGAAAACCTGGCACTCGCCAGCAGAGTCAAAGTAATGTTTAAAAGCAAAACTGGGGGAAGTCAGTTACATTTGGTGCCAAAGGATCAAGCTGGTAGTGAGAAAGATGAGGCGCTGGAGAATTGACCCTGCTAGACTAATGTATTCCCCTCTAAGAAAACAGTGGTTGATATGTAGTGAATGTAGTCCAGCGCTAGATTAGCACGGGTAGAGTATTTAGTTAAATTCTATAATTTGAATATATTGTATTTTGTGATTGGATAAATGTTTAATGTATGTACTGCAATGTTGTTATTATATATTTATTGTAGGTAATCCTAAGTATTTATCAACATTCAGTTAATAAAAAGATATAAACAGGTATATACAACTTATATATATAAACTTGTTGTCTAATGTGAGCTTCTTATCTATATATAAAAACTAATAAAACATTTGTATAATTAGACAGAAATTTAATAACTTGTTAAAAGCATACATAAAATAAAAAGGGATGTCTCCCTTATAACATCGATTTCATCAGAGAAAACAATTGAATAACTGTAGTATATATTTCTGCTATTTGATAATCAGGTACCTGTTATATAGTGTAACAAATGATAATGTCCAGAAATTGGATTAAAAAAACTTAAAGATCTAAACGAGATGACCTCCCCGCTATTGTGGCGGGTGTGTGTTACCGGTCCGTTAGTGAGAGACTGGTATTTTAAAAATATGTCATGTGACTTTTCCTACGTCACACTTGTGATCGTAGCTGTTTCAATATAGTTGTAATGTAACCAGTGATCCTTGATATTCTGTCAAGCGCTTATTATGTTACAATTTTTTAAAACTTTAATCTGTATGTGTATCCATGTGTAATTAGGGAGTCTTGGGGGAGATTACAAATTACGCTGGTCTCTTGGCACACCTGATTTCTCTTTTAGTGTGGTCTTTGCGGTCACATTCAGTGACTTGGATGTTAAACTTTGCGGTCACGTGCAGTGACTATAATGCAATCCTCGCAGTGTGGACTTGGCGGTCACATGTAGTGACTGTAATGAGGTCTTTGCGGTCACAGAGGTGACTAGTGGTGGGGTCTTTGCGGTCACAAGTGGTGACTAGGAGTAGAATCTTTACCGGACATCAGTGATGTTATACAGCAAGGTCTTTGCGGTCACAGATTGTGACTTGCATGTATTAACTTGCGGTTATATCTTTGCTGTCACAGATTGTGACTTAAAAGTGGTCTTTGTGGTCACTAACAGTGGTGACTTAGAGGAAATCTTTGCGGTCACTAGTAGTGACTAACAGAATGATCTGTATCGTTGGAGATCAAAGTAAAACTTGGCAATCTCTCTGTGCAACTTAGTAGAGCTGATTAGAAACAAATACAGGTTGTAGCAACGTCCAGCTGCAATGTTGCAGGAGGTAATCAGCAAAGGAAGTCTTGTAGTAGTTGTCTTTCCTGAACCAACAAAGGAATGTGGTGGGAATTGAACTCGTGACCTTTAGGGTTAGAGAGGGAGATCTTAACCATTAGGCTATGTATATCTCACTTTCTGTGTAGTGGACTTGGCGGTCACTTGTAGTGACTGTAATGAGGTCTTTGCGGTCACGGAGGTGACTAGTGGTGGGGTCTTTGCGGTCACAAGTGGTGACTAGGAGTAGAATCTTTACCAGACATCAGTGATGTTATACAGCAAGGTCTTTGCGGTCACAGATTGTGACTTGCATGTATTAACTTGCTGTTATGTCTTTGCGGTCACAGATTGTGACTTAAAAATGGTCTTTGCGGTCACTAACAGTGGTGACTTAGAGGAAATCTTTGCGGTCACTAGTAGTGACTAACAGAATGATCTGTATCGTTGGAGATCAAAGTAAAACTTGGCAATCTCTCTGTGCAACTTAGTAGAGCTGATTAGAAACAAATGCAGGTTGTAGCAACGTCCAGCTGCAATGTTGCAGGAGGTAATCAGCAAAGGAAGTCTTGTAGTAGTTGTCTTTCCTTTCTTGGCAATTATAACAGCAATCAAAATAAAAACATAAAGTGCAGAGTGACAACAGTGTCAAGGTCAATGCATTTCGCCCTTAGGCTTTATCAAGACAGGTTTGTCTGTGTCACCTGAGTCTATATATAGGGCTTAACTGGTTTGGATTGGCTATTCTATGTAATTTAATTAAAGGTGGAAAGTATAGATATATGGAAATTCAATATAAAGGTGGAATTATATAGTTGTGTGTGTCTACAAGAAGCTTATTGTCCTTCATTTGTTTTTGTTCTTTGTGTTGTAATAAATGAAAGAGAATGAATAGATCCTAGAAAGGTTCTTGTAAGAATGCAATAAACATTATTTAGAGAGTTCTAAATATATCTATATAATGTATAATGTATGTATTTGTATTGATTTTGATGTGCTTATAGTTGCTTGAATATTGAGCATATGTTAATTTTTAAATATATAAAACAAATAGAAATTATAAGTAAAGATTTTCTTAAAATAAAAAAGTTATGACTTAGTGAGTAATTTAAAAAAAAAAAAATAATAATAATAATTTTTAAAACTGTTTTCAGTATTCCCTTTTGTGATTGAACTCACAATTGTGATTGAGCAGAGGGTATTATCCACTAAACCACATCTACCTCAGCAATGTATATAGTGAAATACATGTATTAGTGAAAGTATATGTATATACACACACATATATGTTTATATACATTTATATTTACAATATGGTTTTGTTTGTATAAATGAAGACCATAGAGAAAGAAGTGATGATATTCATAAGAGACTAAAACCTATATATATTGTTTTTAGTGGTAGTAAGGGATGTTTAGTAACATTTACCTGAACCAACAAAGGAATGTGGTGGGAATTGAACTCGTGACCTTTAAGGTTAGAGAGGGAGATCTTAACCATTAGGCTATGTGTATCTCACTTTCTGCGTTAGCATAGAATGGAGGTATTTATATATATTAGTATGATGTAAAATTATTATAAGAAAGGGGAAATATCTAGCTCTGAATTTAAGCCAGATGGAAATAGTGTGTCCATATTTTAGATCATTTTTGCTTCTAACTTCAATAATTGATTTTCTAAATTTCCCCCTCTCCAATTAAGTTTTATCTTGGCTAGACCCCAGAATTTAAAATGTTTGAGATTGTTATTGTGAATGTCCCTAAAATGAGAATAGAGGTGTGTGTCAAGAGTGCCTCTATCAATGCATGACAGATGTTCCCTAATTCTATCGCGGAGGGTTCTTGTCGTTTCACCTATATAGTACTTTTTACATGAACATTCAATTATGTATATAATTCCTTTGTCTTGACATCTGATCGTTTCATCAATTCTGTATTTAAAGTTATTCACTTCTATTTCTATTAGTTTGCTACTGTATTTACAGGATTGGTATCCAAAGCATGGAAAGAAGCCTTTTATTTTATTTCCTTCTAAGTTTATATCTTGATTTCTTTTTTTTAGTGGTTTCAATTCGCTTGGCGCTAGTTTATTTTTTAAATTTTTTGCTCTTCTGTATATGATTTTTGGAAATTGTGTTACTTTATCCCCTATTATGGGATCCGTCTGTACTATGTGCCAGTGTTTTTTAAGTATTTTGTTTATTAATTTGTTATTGCAGTTGTAATCCGTAATAAATGACACATTTACCTCATTCTTTGTATCACCATGGCCCCTACTTTGTTTATTTCTATAAGATAGTAGATCTTTGCGGTCTATTTTATCTACCTCTTCCCTTGCTTGGTGTATTATTTTATCCTCATACCCTCTTTCTTTAAATTTAGATTGTTATTTGTCTTTCATAGTCAAATTGTTTTGAACAATTCCTTTTAATACGCAGATATTGACCTTTGACGTATTTAATTGGTTATCAATAATTTCTATATCTAGATCTATAAAGACAATTTTTTGTTTACTGAAAGTATATGTAAAGTTAATATTCATATCATTATTGTTCATGTCATTTATTAACATTTCTAATTCTGACAGTTCTGACAGTTATATCTTCTATCCCATTGTTCCCAAGAGTTGTATCTGTTATAGTTTCTATATTCAGATCTATCTTGGGTTTCTTTGTAATATTGGTCATTTTGTGATATATTTCTATTTTGTCCAAATTGTCTGTCTCTGGTATGGTTGTATTGTGATCTTATTTGATTGGGTCTGTTGTATGTTCTCGAATTATAGTGTATATTAGATGAATATTGATCATCATATCTATTTCTGGACCGATGATTAGGTCTATAATTTGTCCTTTCTCTAAGTTTTGTATTTTCATTTGGTTTTATATTCTCTCTTGTGTTTTGTATTTCAGTGTTAGGGTTCTCATCTATGTGTATTGGCTCTGTGTCTGAATAATCATCCTTATCCCTGTTTAGTTTTCTCCATTTTACCTCTTGTAATTCATTGTTTAGACTAATTAGTTTAGCCATGATTTCCCTTTGTCTATTTTTATATTCTTGGTGTTCTTTTTTATCAATCAATTTATTTTTTAACAGTGCAATATTTTTCTCAATTAATTCTAGTGATTCCTCACGTGATTTTTTAAAAATATTTAAAAAAGTGAGTGATGCTGTTTCAAGTGCCCCCTCCCATTCTTTTCTTAAACTATCGTTTCATCAATTCTGTATTTAAAGTTATTCACTTCTATTTCTATTAGTTTGCTACTGTATTTACAGGATCGGTATCCAAAGCATGGAAAGAAGCCTTTTATTTTATTTCCTTCTAAGTTTATATCTTGATTTCTTTTTTTTAGTGGTTTCAATTCGCTTGGCGCTAGTTTATTTTTTAAATTTTTTGCTCTTCGGTATATGATTTTTGGAAATTGTGTTACTTTATCCCCTATTATGGGATCCGTCTGTACTATGTGCCAGTGTTTTTTAAGTATTTTGTTTATTAATTTGTTATTGCAGTTGTAATCCGTAATAAATGACACATTTACCTCATTCTTTGTATCACCATGGCCCCTACTTTGTTTATTTCTATAAGATAGTAGATCTTTGCGGTCTATTTTATCTACCTCTTCCCTTGCTTGGTGTATTATTTTATCCTCATACCCTCTTTATTTAAATTTAGATTGTTATTTGTCTTTCATAGTCAAATTGTTTTGAACAATTCCTTTTAATACGCAGATATTGACCTTTGGGTATGTTATTTTTCCACCTTTCTAGGTGGCAGCTTTTGTAGTGTATGAAATTATTAGCGTCTACTTCTTTGAAGTGGGTAGACGTATTTAATTGGTTATCAATAATTTCTATATCTAGATCTATAAAGACAATTTTTTGTTTACTGAAAGTATATGTAAAGTTAATATTCATATCATTATTGTTCATGTCATTTATTAACATTTCTAATTCTGACAGTTCCCCTTTCCATATAAAAATAACATTGTCTATGTACCTCTTGTAGAGTACAAGATTTGCACCCAGCTCATGCCTAGGGAAGAATGATTCTTCCCAATATCCCATAAAGAGATTGGCATAGCTGGGTGCAAATCTTGTACCCATGGCTGTCCCAGTCCTTTGTCTATAGAACTTGCCCTCAAAAGAGAAATAATTTTGTTCAAGTATAAATCTGATACCATTTAATATGAACTCTTGTTGTTCTTTCTTTAGAGTGGTATCTTTATCAAGATATTTTCTAACAGATTCTATGCCCAATTCATGATTAATTATCGTATATAAGGAGGTCACATCACATGTTACAAGAGTGTAGTTGTGTTCCCATTTAATAGTATTTAAAATTTGAAGTATTTCTGTAGTATCTTTGAGGTATGAAGGTAATTCTTTAACATATGTTTGGAGATATCCGTCTATATATTTTGATAAGTTAGAGGTTAGGGAGTCAATACCTGATATTATTGATCTACCTGGGGGATTGGTGGAATTTTTATGTACCTTAGGTAGGTAATAGAACACAGGGATTTTAGTTATTTTTGGTAGCAGGAAGCCATATTCTTTATCATTTAATATATCTTTATCTTTAGCTTCATCGATTAATTTCATGAATTTAAGTGAGTACTTCTTTGTAGGATCAAGTTTTAGTATTTCATATGTGTTGGTATCACCCAATAGTCAATGTGCTTCTTCTGTGTATTGGGATCTGTTCATTATTACAACTCCTCCCCCCTTGTCTGCAGGTTTTATGATTATGTTAGGGTCTGACTGTAAATTTTTTAAAGTTTTTCTTTCTGTGAATGTTAAATTGTTAGATCTATTTTTTGTATTTGCTTTTTTAATGTCTCTTTGTACCAATCTCTCAAACATTTCTAAGTTTCTCCCTTTCTCATTCACCGGATAAAAGGTTGACTTAGGTTTTAAGTTAGAGTGTTTAAATGTGGTTGATGTTGGGGTTGAATTGATAGATTGTGTTTGCCAATTTCTTTCTATTGGATTCTTGAGGAAATACCTCTTAAGTGTAAGTTTTCTAACAAATTGACTCACATTGATGTGAGTATTAAATTTGTTCATTGTAGCTGAGGGGGCAAAGCTTAAACCTAAGTTGAGGACTCTTTTTTCTTCCTCTGTTAAAACTTTATTACTTATATTAAAGATTCCATTAGTAGGTGTTATTTGACTCTCTTTGTGTCCCTTTCTCTTTCGCCCTCCTCTAGACCCTCTCTGTTTCTTTTTCTTTCCCTTTGTGGTGGGCCTATATTGTACTCTGTATCTTTTGAAGTCCCTGGTGTCAGATGGCGTAACTCTAAAAAATCACTCTCATTTTTCTGGTTCTCATTTTTATATGTATCTGTATTTAATGGTTCAAATCGATTTGATGTTCTAATTCTCCATTCGTTATTTTGTTGATCATATGAGTGATAGTGTCTAGGTCTTTCCCACTCATCATCTCTTCTATCATAATATTGTCTTTGTCTGTCTGAATGTGATCTTTCGTTATATCTTCTATCCCATTGTTCCCAAGAGTTGTATCTGTTATAGTTTCTATATTCAGATCTATCTTGGGTTTGTTTGTAATATTGGTCATTTTGTGATATATTTCTATTTTGTCCAAATTGTCTGTCTCTGGTATGGTTGTATTGTGATCTTATTTGATTGGGTCTGTTGTATGTTCTCGAATTATAGTGTATATTAGATGAATATTGATCATCATATCTATTTCTGGACCGATGATTAGGTCTATAATTTGTCCTTTCTCTAAGTTTTGTATTTTCTTTTGGTTTTATATTCTCTCTTGTGTTTTGTATTTCAGTGTTAGGGTTCTCATCTATGTGTATTGGCTCTGTGTCTGAATAATCATCCTTATCCCTGTTTAGTTTTCTCCATTTTACCTCTTGTAATTCATTGTTTAGACTAATTAGTTTAGCCATGATTTCCCTTTGTCTATTTTTATATTCTTGGTGTTCTTTTTTATCAATCAATTTATTTTTTAACAGTGCAATATTTTTCTCAATTAATTCTAGTGATTCCTCACGTGATTTTTTAAAAATATTTAAAAAAGTGAGTGATGCTGTTTCAAGTGCCCCCTCCCATTCTTTTCTTAAACTATCCCTTAGTTCAAAAGTGCAATTCTTTTTTAGTCTCAAACCTCTCGCTATTATTTTCATATTTATATATTTTTCTAGGAAACTAAGTTCAGTCTTTTGTTTTAGTTCGCTAGTTAAATTTTTTTCTAGTTCACCCATGATTGTGTTTAGGTCATAATATTCAGTGTGTGTGTTATGACTTTCTTTTTCAGTTATTTCCTTAAAGGGACACTGTACCCAATTTTTTTCTTTTGTAATTCAGAAAGAGCATGCAATTTTAAGCAACTTTCTAATTTACTCCTATTATCAATTTTTCTTCGTTCTCTTGCTATCATTATTTGAAAAAGAAGGCATCTAAGCTTTTTTTTTTTTTTTTGGTTTCAGTACTGTGGACAGCACTTTTTTATTGGTGGATGGATTTATCCACCAATCAGCAAGGACAACCCAGGTTGTTCACCAAAAATGGGCCGGCATCTAAACTTACATTCTTGCATTTCAAATAAAGATACCAAGAGAATGAAGACAATTTGATAATAGGAGTAAATTAGAAAGTTGCTTAAAATTTCATGCTCAAGCTGAATCATGAAAGAAAATTTTTGGGTACAGTGTCCCTTTAAGTGTTTTATCCCTCCACATAAAAATATCATCTTCCATTCTGAAGCTGCCTCAAACTTTAGTGTAATGGAACACTTGAGAGGATCAAGCCCAGGACCACGACAAGGTCTCCCTCTTCCTGGGCCTGTTTCACCCTGGGAGGTTCCCAAGTGGTTTGTTTGGAAGTATGCATTGTGTGGGTGCTGGTTTAGGGTCCCAGGAAGGGGGAGATCTTGCTGTGGTCCTGTGCTTGATACTTTGGCGCCAAATGTAACTGACCTCCCCAAGTTTTGCTTTTAAACATTACTGTGAATCTGCTGGCGAGTGCCAGGTTTTCTGTGTGTTGTGTTGATAATGTTTGTAATGCTTTCCTGCGGGCCTGTCACCCAGGCTGCTCTGGAGTTAACTGCCTGGGTTGCTGGGAACTTTGCAGCTGTCTGTCAGTGTTCAGGGCTGTGGAGTTTGCTGTGGCTTAGGATGTGTACCCAGTCCAGTCTGTGAGTGCGGTCCATTCCTGTGTTTTGTATTTACATAGGGGAGGTTATAAAAGCCTGTGTCACCCTGGGAGGTTCCCAGTTGGTTGGTTTGGAAGTATGCATTGTGTGGGTGCTGGTTTAGGGTCCCAGGAAGGGGGAGACCTTGTCGTGATCCTGAGCTTGATCCTTTGGTGCCAAATGTAACTGACTTCCACTAGTTTTCAAAACAGTCAAAGGAAAGTAGGGGTGCTGTGGTTGGGTGTGTACGTGGTATGTGATTTCTTATACGGATCTAATAATGAATCACATTACATAACCAGCCTGGTAAGACAGACAAAAGTTCATGGTCAAGCTATGTCCATGGGTCCACCCCAATGTCCCCTGACAATAGCAAAATAAGAATGAAGATGTCTTCAATATATGTATATAGAACTCTCCAATGCAGTTCAAATGGTATCACATATATATGTATCACCACAGTCCTGTTTCGGGTTGATCTGTCCCATGTATCCTTGCAGTGCTGTTGATATTATTGTGATCCTCCTCTTTGCAACTGGTGAGTGTCCAAGCTGGGAATCGCCAATCCTCCGCAATAGGGGATTTAGAAAGTGTTTTAACTCGCTGAGTGTGCTCACAATGGCCACAGTATATCTCAAACGAAAAATAGTTAGGAGCACCAAAAAGCGAGTGAAAAAACAAAATTTTATTTACAGATATTTAAACAAGAGGGTTAATTAACCCCAGGGTAAGAGTGTAATAACAAAAAACAATATACAGAGAACAAAAACGGCTGACCGGTTTCGGCGTCTGCCTTAATCCTAGCCTGCTTAAAAACTGGTTGTAAATTCACAATTTAAAAACCCTTCTCTGTGTTTCAATTGGGTGTTGAATACACACCTTTCAAGTAATTAACCAATGTTTAACATCAACTTGATTTAATTTATTCAGACACCTGATTTCCCTACTGACTCACTGTTGATAGGTGTGGCGTGTTGGATAAGCACTCTTGGAGTTTTTATTTTTATTATGTTACAAATGCTATCACCCAAACTGCATAAAAATGTTCCTCGCCACGTCTATTTATCCAGAAAGTGTGGTGTTCATAATCTGACATGTTGCTTATATAACCAAGATTTGCATTTATGTGGTCTCATTTACATTTTTTCATTTTTTCATATCCCTATGTGTTAAACGCTCTAAGTTCCCTTGCGTTCATATGCCTTACCACATCTTGAAAAAGGAAAGAAAGAAATGATACTTGGGACTGCCTGAGTCCGAAGCTGCTCACTGGCTGATATATATATGACCTGAGATGCGTTTACGGCTCTTAGATCGCGTGTTTGTTTGTATGCTAGAAAGGGGGAGGGGGGGAGGGGGAGGGGGAAGGGGAAGGGAAAGTATAGGTAGGAGGATGTGGGAAATAAAAGAGATTAGTCTGGGCCTATGGGGTGAAAGGCTACAGCTACCAAAAGTTAATTAAATCAAACTCTGAGTTTAGACCCTCTGGAAACCTGGTTCTCAACCGAAAAATCCAGAAGGCCTCCCTCTCACCTAGTTTACGGGTTCTATCGAGCCCTCTGTTTTGTACTGGGACCTTCTCAATGATGGTCCACGAAAAGTACCTGAGATCTTTTTGGTGTATCCCCGAGAAGTGATTGATCAGAGGCGTAGTTAGCTCCCCTGCTCTTATATCAGCCAGATGTTCCTTTATTCTCACACGTGCCTCTCTGGTCGTGAGACCTACATACTGGAGGGCACAATGTGTGCATGAAATTAGATACACCACGAAGTTTGACCGGCAATTTAAGCACAATCTCTTCTGGAAGGTTTCACCCGTTACCAGGTACCTGAATGAGTCTCCCACTACCACTCTCTCGCATGCCTTACAGGAAAGAAAATTGCACCTATAGGTACCATTAAGTCTTAACCAGGTCGAACCACTGGTTTCTTCCTGTTTTAGTTTAGTGGGGGCTATTATGTTGCCTATCGTTCGATTCCTTCTGTAAGCGAATCGTATGCCCTCATTCACTATATCTTTCAAAGCATCATCAGCCAAGAGAAGTTGATAGTTATTTTTGATTATCTGGCATATCTGGTGGTACTGCCGTGAGTAATCTGTTGTAAATTGAATTCTACTACCTTCATTTAGTTGTTCCCACCTTTTCTCCTGTTCCTATTTTTATTCTCCGGCTTGCTTTTAGATGGTTCTAGTAATCGGGCCCTGTCCATTCTACTGACTAGATCTCTTTCTCTTGTGACTATTGATTTACGGTAACCTCTTTCTAACAACCTAGTTGTGAGTTCATCTGCTTGTCTTTCATATATATGTTGACTGGTGCAGTTTCTTCTTAAACGAATAAACTGTCCTCTCGCTACCCCTTTAAAAACCCTCCTTGGGTGGCAGCTTGTTGCATGGAGGAGTGAGTTACCTGAGATAGGTTTTCGATAAGTTTCAGTCATGATTTTTTGTCCTATCTGGCCCTTCAGTGTGATATCTAGGAAGTTAACCGTATGTTCCTGAACCTCTGAAGTGAAGCTGATCCCTACCGTATTCTGGTTTAAATTCTTAATAAAGTCTTCTAGATCCTCTCTCGGGCCCTCCCTAATGAACAACAGGTCGTCTATGAACCGTTTGTACCACACTATCTCCTGCCTGAAGGGGTTTCGCTCTCCAAAGACGTGGGAGAGCTCCCACCAACCCATGAATAGGTTGGCATAAGAGGGGGCAAACTTGGCCCCCATTGCCGTCCCACGCTTCTGGAGAAAGAACTCCCCCTCAAACAGGAAATAGTTGTGGGTAAGAAGAAACTTGGTTATTCTTATAACATACTCAATAAATGCCTGATTCCCTGTATACCATCTGGAGAGAAAGAATTCTAAAGCCTCAAGTCCCTTCTCATGAGGTATAGTTGAATAAAGAGACTTAACATCAACAGTTAACCAATGATAATTGCTTTGCCAAGTTACTTCAGTAAGTAAATTGAGGACATGTTTTGTGTCAGCTAAAAAGCTCCAAAGTGTATTTACCATTGGCTGCAGAATGTCATCCAGCCATTCCGAAAGGTGTTCAGTGAGTGAGCCAATCCCGCTGACAATTGGTCTCCCCTGGACATTATCAATAGACTTATGTACTTTCGGTAGGTGATCAAACACTGGTATAGCAGGATTCTGTACAAGTAGATATGTTTTGGTTTCCTGATCAATAAAGCCCAGATCTACCCCATCATCCACCAGGGAGGCCAATTGTCGCTGGAATGACCTAGTGGGATCCTGTTGTAGTATTTCATAGTCTGTTTCTGTTCTCAGCTGCCTCCAAGCTTCCTGAACAAATTTGATTCTATCCTGAACCACAATGGCTCCGCCCTTATCAGCAGATCTTATTGCCAAACCCCTGTTATTTTTTAGGCTATCCAGAGCCTCCTTCTGTCTACGTGTTATATTGGATTCCTGGCCCCTCTGCGTAGTATATTGGAGCTTAACTAGGTCACCTTCCACTCTTTTTTGGAATTTCTCCAAAAGGGGACTCCTACTCTGTAGGGGATAAAATAAAGATTTGGTCTTTAATTTTGGAGTCCTTAGACTCCTGACCTCTTCCTCTTCTATTCCCCCTTGGAAAGATTCCAAAACCCTGACATCACATAGTTCCTGAAAATTCATGGCTGCACTACAACCAGCACTCTCTATCTCATTGTCTGTGGACCGTGGACTCTCATCTGATTCGTGGTGCTCCCTTATTTCCAACTTGAAATGCTTCTTAAGGGTCATATTACGTATCATCTTGTTGACATCCAAAAGAGTGTTAAATAGGTTAAAGTCCATAGTTGGTACAAAGGTTAGACCTAAGCTCAAAACCTCTAATTCAAATTTATTTAATGCATAACTTGACAAATTAATAACATTTAGTCCCTGTAATTTCCTCTCTTTCGTCCTCTTCTTTGGGGATATCTTCTTTGTTCCCTCGGTTGTTGGTAATGCTCTAGAGTGTCTCTTCCCCCCCCTTCTGATGTTCTTGGGGGTACCTGAAAAACCTGCTCGATCTGGGATCTTTCAGTATCTCCTGTAGGCCCTTGGCTTATTCTCGGTTGAATCGGTTCTTCCCTGTAATGTGAAGTAGTCGGTAATGAGCCTTGCCCCTTGTTCTTCAGGATCGGGGGGAGCCGATTTGATCCCTCTTTTGGTCTGACTGTCGCTTCCTGTGGTGCTAAATCTTCTCCTGAAGAGGAGCCTTCATCCCAGGATTCTCCTTCACTCTCTTGGAAATTTACTCGTCTGTCTCTGTTTCCTCTGAAACCCCTTCTACCCCTGTTGTGAAACGGGGTTTGTCTGTTTTGTTCCTTTCTGAGGGCAAAGCGATCCCTCCTGTTCCAGACGTAAACCCTATTCAGGTTATAATCTTGTAAGTCACGTAGATATTTCGTGCGTTTTGCTTCTAATAATGCAGACTTGGCTTCTGCCAACACTTTTTGCAAAGTGGCATCAAATTTCAAGAAGCTTGGTTCCTCACTTCTCTTGTTGAGCTTGTCCTGTAATTCTTTGATTTTAGTGCCAAGATCCTCTATGGCCTTTACCTTGAATTCACAAATCAATTTCATTAAATTAAATGAACACTGTGTTAGATGATTGTTCCACCTTTCTATAAAAGATTTGTCATCAGTGAAAAAGGTTGGAAATTTGTTTAGTCTCAAACCTCTAGGTACCAGGCCTAGCTCCAGATATTTATTTAGTGTGTTCACATCCCATTTTAATTGATCTTCCTTTATGAGGAGGAATTCTACTTCCTCAAAAATATTAATCAAGCTGTAGTTTGTTTTATTAAGCAAAAAGATTTGATTGCAGTCCCAGGCTGCTGTTTCTCTCTCTTCAGCTGTGCGTAGGGAAAACAAAATTGGTGTCCTGGACATAACACTCTCACCCTGCATACCCTTTATTGCGGAGTAATTGCCAAAAAATGTGTACACACGTACTCCACCCTGAGCTCGGCCTAAGCTCTAGCTAGTGCTCAAAACAGTCAAAGGAAAGTAGGGGTGCTGTGGTTGGGTGTGTACGTGGTATGTGATTTCTTATACGGATCTAATAATGAATCACATTACATAACCAGCCTGGTAAGACAGACAAAAGTTCATGGTCAAGCTATGTCCATGGGTCCACCCCAATGTCCCCTGACAATAGCAAAATAAGAATGAAGATGTCTTCAATATATGTATATAGCACTCTCCAATGCAGTTCAAATGGTATCACATATATATGTATCATAAACAGACTCACCACAGTCCTGTTTCGGGTTGATCTGTCCCATGTATCCTTGCAGTGCTGTTGATATTATTGTGATCCTCCTCTTTGCAACTGGTGAGTGTCCAAGCTGGGAATCGCCAATCCTCCGCAATAGGGGATTTAGAAAGTGTTTTAACTCGCTGAGTGTGCTCACAATGGCCACAGTATATCTCAAACGAAAAATAGTTAGGAGCACCAAAAAGCGAGTGAAAAAACAAAATTTTATTTACAGATATTTAAACAAGAGGGTTAATTAACCCCAGGGTAAGAGTGTAATAACAAAAAACAATATACAGAGAACAAAAACGGCTGACCGGTTTTGGCGTCTGCCTTAATCCTAGCCTGCTTAAAAACTGGTTGTAAATTCACAATTTAAAAACCCTTCTCTGTGTTTCAATTGGGTGTTGAATACACACCTTTCAAGTAATTAACCAATGAAAAAATGTAAATGAGACCACATAAATGCAAATCTTGGTTATATAAGCAACATGTCAGATTATGAACACCACACTTTCTGGATAAATAGACGTGGCGAGGAACATTTTTATGCAGTTTGGGTGATAGCATTTGTAACATAATAAAAATAAAAACTCCAAGAGTGCTTATCCAACACGCCACACCTATCAACAGTGAGTCAGTAGGGAAATCAGGTGTCTGAATAAATTAAATCAAGTTGATGTTAAACATTGGTTAATTACTTGAAAGGTGTGTATTCAACACCCAATTGAAACACAGAGAAGGGTTTTTAAATTGTGAATTTACAACCAGTTTTTAAGCAGGCTAGGATTAAGGCAGACGCCGAAACCGGTCAGCCGTTTTTATTCTCTGTATATTGTTTTTTGTTATTACACTCTTACCCTGGGGTTAATTAACCCTCTTGTTTAAATATCTGTAAATAAAATTTTGTTTTTTCACTCGCTTTTTGGTGCTCCTAACTATTTTTCGTTTGAGTTCCACTAGTTTTGCTTTTAAACATTACTGTGAATCTGCTGGTGAGTGCCAGGTTTTCTGTGTGTTGTGTTGATAATGTTTGTAATGCTTCCCTGCGGGCCTGTCACCCTGGCTGCTCTGGGGTTAACTGCCTGGGTTGCTGGGAACTTTGCAGCTGTCTGTCAGTGTTCAGGGCTGTGGAGTTTGCTGTGGCTTAGGATGTGTACCCAGTCAAGTCTGTGAGTGCGATCCATTCCTGTGTTTTGTATTTACATAGGGAAGGTTATAAAAGCTTGTGTCAACCTGGGAGGTTCCCAGTTGGTTTGTTTGGAAGTATGCATTGTGTGGGTGCTGGTTTAGGGTCCCAGGAAGGGGGAGACCTAGTTGTGGTCCTGGGCTTGATCCTTTGGCGCCAAATGTAACTGACTTCCCCCAGTTTTTCTTTTAAACATTACTGTGAATCTACTGGTGAGTGCCAAGTTTTCTGTGTGTTGTGTTGATAATGTTTGTAATGCTTCACTGCGGGCCTGTCACCCAGGCTGCTGTCAGGTTTGCTGCCTCCTTTTCAGTCTCCTATGTTAAGTTATACTGTTCCTTTAAGTATTATTACTTCTTCTCTGCTCCTCCCTATATAAACACGCCTTCCACCTTCTAACATTGCTTAGTATTGAAGTTTCACTCCCTGCTACTACAAGCCAACTATCGCTCTGTGAACGCTGTTCACAACCTGGACCCACAGACTTATTATTCTGCTTGCCGCAGAGTGAACGCTGTTCACTTAACCAAGATCTACAAAATACTTTCCTGTGTGCTTTTACACAACTCACTTTTGCTTTCAAGTCTGTCCTCCTTATCTGATCTGCTTGGCTCCGGATTACACTGCCACGGCATTCAGCTGCTATTCTTAACACGCCCCCAGAAGTCGGGCTGCGGTGACGTCACACGCCAGCTTCTTTGGAGTCACGGACGTTCACAATCTGCTGCTAGCCGCATTTCCTCTGCCTGCTCCGCTACTCATACAGACCGGTAAGCTGCTAATCATATAACGTTACCTACTTCTAAGCTAGTCCGGTTCTGTTGTCTACTGCTGCTTCCTGCTGGAAATATTTGCATGTTAACAACCAGCCTAGGAGTTCTTATGCAACCTGTTATTCCAATTTATATTTGGTTGTTAATCTCCTTTACTTCTGCCAGTCCGGTCTGCAGCATAGCTACTAGGTTACATGATCTTATGCTACAGAACTGTGACAACCTATCTGCTTAAAGTAAATCATGTACTTAATATATCTGCATTACAGTTGCCAAACTTATTTACATATATTGAATACTGTTGTTTTCTGACCTCTGGGCTGTAAGTTAATTTTCCCTGCTGCATAATTCCTCAGTGTATTATACCTACACATGTGGCAGCCATAGGGTTAATTACTTACCTGTCCCTAATAACAATTACAGCCTGGTGTTACATTGGGTATTACAAGCACTCCCACTAAAGTGTAATCACCCAGTAACTTTTTGCTACATATACCAAAATTAAAGCTTTCTCAGCGGTTGAGGTCCATACAACTCATTTTGTTAAAATTATATTTCCCAGGTTCACACTGAGTCTGACAGAAAACTAAGCCTAATTGAATCATGGACCCAGCTGAGATCAACACCCACATGCACGCTCTAAAGCAAAGGGTTGACCTATTAACAGATGGTTTAAACACCCTTAAAATAGAAAATGATACTCTTAAAGCCTATATTAGGGATGTTGTTGACAAAAGGGTTCCTCTCTCTGAGCCTCAGGTTAGTCCCCCAGAGAAATTTCATGGGGATAGATCTCAATATAGAGAATTTAAAAATGCATGCTTACTTATGTTTGCACTAAAGCCCCACACTTACCCTAATGATAGAGTTAGGGTACTAACTACTATATCTTATCTGAGAGGTGAACCTCGTACGTGGGCGAACACCTTTTTTGAGAACAACGATGTAATCTTAAATTCATTCGAAAATTTCTTTACAGCAATGGGTCAATTATATGAAGACCCATACAAGCAGCTCACAGCTGAAACAGCCATGAGAGGGTTAAGACAAAATAAAAGAGTAGTTGAAGACTACATCACAGAATTTAAAAAATGGGCAAAGGATTCTCAGTGGAACGACCTGTCTCTCAGGAACCAGTTTAGACTAGGTCTTTCTGATAGTATTAAGGATGAACTTTCATGAACAGAATTACCCTCTACACTTGAAGACTTAATGACACGGAGTATAACCTTAGATAGACGCCTCAGAGAAAGGCAGCAAGAAAAATCTTATCATGACACTACTTACAAAAACCTACAAACACTTCACACACCGCTTCTATTCCTAAACCCTCTTCGGAACCGATGGACATCGGATTCATAAAAGGACCCTTGTCACCCCAAGAAAAGCTCAGACGCCGCAACCTTAATCTGTGCTTATACTGTGCCTCTGAGGACCACACAGTAAAAGAATGTCCTTCCCTTCTCAAACAAAACAAGGGTAAGAATTACTTTCAGACTTTCTGTTGTACTTCCCAGGAACCTACTGCCCCATATTTAAAATTGTCTCTTCTCTTACAGTGGGAACAACAGCAGGCCAACGCATCTGCGATAATTGATTCTGGTGCAACAGCCTCATACATTGATAAAGAGTTTACCACTGTAAATAAAATACCACTAATGCAGAAAAGGTCTCCTGTCTTTTTGAGAGGGATAGATGGTATAGAAATTACCACTGGTCCTGTGGAATTTGAAACAGTACCTCTTCTTGTTAGTACCACAGACCATCATAGAGAGTTTATAACTTTTGATGTGATTTCTTCACCTATCTCCCCGGTGGTTCTTGGTTTCCAATGGCTAACAATTCACAACCCCCTGATTAACTGGTCTACCCTCTCACTTACATTTCAGTCTACTTATTGTTCTGACACTTGTTTTCCAGCTACTGTCTTACAAACTACTGAAGCTACAGCCGAAAACCAAATACCTAAAGAGTACAAAGACTTCACTGACGTATTTAGTAAGACAGAATCTGAAAACTTACCTCCCCACAGGAAATACGATTGTCCTATTGACATCATACCCGGTGCTGAAATTCCCTGTGGGCACATTTTTCCTTTATCTACCCCTGAACTTACACACCTAAAAACATATATTGATGATAACCTAAAAAAGGGATTCATACATCCCTCAACATCTCCCGCTGGAGCCGGAATATTCTTTGTAAAAAACAAAGACGGCTCACTCAGACCTATAGTCGATTATAGGAAATTGAATCAGATTACTATAAAAAAAACCGCTATCCTCTGCCTCTGATTCCAGAGCTAATCGAAAGATTAGAAGGGGCGAAGTATTTCACCAAATTGGACTTAAGGGGTGCTTACAACCTAATCCGCATAAGATCTGGCGATGAATGGTTGACAGCGTTTAGAACTTGCTACGGCTTGTTCGAATACGTTGTCATGCCATTTGGGTTATGTAACGCCCCTGCTACTTTTCAGCATCTCATTAACGATCTATTCAGAGATATCTTAGATGTATTCATAGTCATCTACCTGGATGACATACTCATATATTCCAAGTCTTTAACCGAACACATCTCCCATGTAAGACAAGTTCTCACTAGACTCAGGTCCAATCACCTGTACGCAAAAGCTGAGAAGTGTATTTTTAATTCAGAGTCTATCTCCTTCCTTGGTTACGAAATATCCTCATCAGGAATTCGTATGGAGGACACCAAGATCAAAACAATACTACAATGGCCTTCTCCAAAAACCAAACGTCAAGTACAAAGTTTCATGGGGTTTGCAAACTTCTATCGTAAGTTTATTAAGAATTTTTCCAAGTTATCCATTCCTCTCACAACTCTAACTAAGTCAAACGTACCTTTCAGATGGTCCTCTGAAGCCCACAAAGCATTTGATTTCCTAAAAGAAAAATTTTCCACTGCACCAATTTTAAGGTTCCCTGACCCAAAACTGCAATATGTCCTTGAAGTTGATGCATCCAACTTCACAATAGGTGCAATTCTTTCCCAGAGGGAAGACATTAAAAAACCTCTACACCCTGTCACATATTATTCTCGCACCTTAAACACTGCTGAACAAAATTACCCCATTGGGGATAAAGAGTTACTTGCAATAAAACTTTCTTTTGAGCATTGGCGTCACCTCTTGGAAGGAACTACCATTCCTACTCTAATTTACACTGACCACAGAAACCTGCAATACCTTAAGACTACAAGAACATTATCTGCTAGACAAGTCTGGTGGAACCTTTTCTTGTCAAGGTTTAATTACCTCATCACTTTCCGTCCATCTGGAAAAAATCAGAAGGCTGACGCTCTTTCCCGAATTCCTGTCGAAATATCCTCACCTTCACTTCAACAATCTCTTATCCCTGCACAGAATTTCCTCTGTTTTTCCATTGACTCTTTACCTATTCTAAAAAAGGAACAGATATTGGATCAAACAAAACCAGTACTTGAGCTACTTGTCAAACCTGACGGATGCTACTACCATAACTCTAAACTATACGTACCACCTTCTTTAAGACCCGCTTTACTTCGCTCTGTACATGAATCCTTACTTGCTGGGCATCCAGGGGTTAATAAGACCCAAGAATTAGTAAAAAGGAATTATTGGTGGCCTCAAATGACCACTGATGTTAATGACTACGTCCATACATGCGCCACCTGCATCACTTTGAAAAAAGAAAAACAACGACCTTACGGCTTGCTTCTTCCTCTTCCTACTCCGAAGAGACCTTGGTCCGATATCGCACTAGATTTTATAGTCGACTTACCTGTATCTTCTAAAAACAACACAATCTTAGTTGTTGTGGACCTTTTCACAAAAATGTGTCACTTTGTTCCATTTCATAAGCTACCTACGGCACTGGAGACCATTCACTTGCTCATTACTAATGTCATAAAAAACCATGGCCTACCAACAACTATACTTAGTGATCGTGGCACTCAATTCTCCAGCAAGTTATGGTCTGAGTTCTGCAAGGTATTTGGCATTGACAGAAAACTCACCACTGCCTATCATCCGCAGACAAACGGACAGACAGAGAGATGTAACCAATGGCTCAAACAGTTCCTGAGGATTTTCTGTTCTACACAACAACATCTCTGGTCTGAACATCTACCATACGCTGAATTCTGCTATAATAATACCATACATTCAACTACTAATCAAACTCCATTTTATTCTAATTATGGTTTTCATCCCAGATTTCAGCTACTACCTCTCAGTCTCTATCTCCTACCATAGCGGAATTTTCTGACTCCATTTCCTCTAACTTCAGGTTCGTTGAATCCGCTATCTCTCGTGCAAAAGAGATACATAAACGCTATTATGACAAGCGCAGGAGATCCGCTCCATCTTACCAAAAAGGAGACCTAGTCTGGTTATCCACAAAAAACTTGAGATTAAATACTCCATCGAAAAAACTCTCTCCTCTTTTTATTGGACCATACCCAGTTGAGACTGTCATTAATCCAAATGCTGTGCGTCTCAAACTGCCGAATACTCTAAAGATCCATCCAACATTCCATGTGTCCCTGCTAAAACCCTACAGGGTTATAAGGAACTCTTCTACACCTCTATTTACTCCTCCTGTTACCATTGACCCAAACGTGGAATACGAGGTTCGGGCTATTCTTGACTCCCGATATTTCCGTGGTACTCTACAATACCTTGTCAGCTGGAAGGGCTACTCTCACGAAGATGACTCTTGGGAGCCTGCTTGCAACATCTCGGCACCTCGCCTCGTCTCCCGTTTTCATCAAAGAAACCCTGACCGGCCTAAACCTTGAGCTCCAGAGTTGCTCATTAGGTGGGGGATCCTGTCAGGTTTCCTGCCTCCTTTTCAGTCTCCTATGTTAAGTTATACTGTTCCTTTAAGTATTATTACTTCTTCTCTGCTCCTCCCTCTATAAACACGCCTTCCACCTTCTAACATTGCTTAGTATTGAAGTTTCACTCCCTGCTACTACAAGCCAACTATCGCTCTGTGAACGCTGTTCACAACCTGGACCCACAGACTTATTATTCTGCTTGCCGCAGAGTGAACGCTGTTCACTTAACCAAGATCTACAAAAGACTTTCCTGTGTGCTTTTACACAACTCACTTTTGCTTTCAAGTCTGTCCTCCTTATCTGATCTGCTTGGCTCCGGATTACACTGCCGCGGCATTCAGCTGCTATTCTTAACACGCCCCCAGAAGTCGGGCTGCGGTGACGTCACACACCAGCTTCTTTGGAGTCACGGACGTTCACAATCTGCTGCTAGCCGCATTTCCTCTGCCTGCTCCGCTACTCATACAGACCGGTAAGCTGCTAATCATATAACGTTACCTACTTCTAAGCTAGTCCGGTTCTGTTGTCTACTGCTGCTTCCTGCTGGAAATATTTGCATGTTAACAACCAGCCTAGGAGTTCTTATGCAACCTGTTATTCCAACTTATATTTGGTTGTTAATCTCCTTTACTTCTGCCAGTCCGGTCTGCAGCATAGCTACTAGGTTACATGATCTTATGCTACAGAACTGTTACAACCTATCTGCTTAAAGTAAATCATGTACTTAATATATCTGCATTACAGTTGCCAAACTTATTTACATATATTGAATACTGTTGTTTTCTGACCTCTGGGCTGTAAGTTAATTTTCCCTGCTGCATAATTCCTCAGTGTATTATACCTACACATGTGGCAGCCATAGGGTTAATTACTTACCTGTCCCTAATAACAATTACAGCCTGGTGTTACATTGGGTATTACAAGCACTCCCACTAAAGTGTAATCACCCAGTAACTTTTTGCTACATATACCAAAATTCTCAGCGGTTGAGGTCCATACAACTCATTTTGTTAAAATTATATTTCCCAGGTTCACACTGAGTCTGACAGCTGCTCTGGGGTTAACTGCCTGGGTTGCTGGGAACTTTGCAGCTGTCTGTCAGTGTTCAGTGCTGTGGAGTTTGCTGTGGCTTAGGATGTGTACCCAGTCCAGTCTGTGAGTGCCGTCCATTCCAGTGTTTTGTATTTACATAGGGGAGGTTACAAAAGCCTGTGTCAACCTTTGAGATTTTCACAGTTGGTTTGTTTGGAAGTATGTACTGTGTGGGTGCTGGTTTAGAGTCCCAGGAAGCGGGAGACCTTGTTGTGGTCCTGGGCTTGATCCTTTGGTGCCAAATGGAGTTTGCTGTGGCTGTGGCTTAGGATGTTTACTCAGTCCAGTCTGTGAGTGCGGTCCATTCCTGTGTTTTATTTATATATATATATATATATATATATATATATATATATATATATATATTTGTATTATATTTTACACTTTAAACACAAGTCCTCATATTTATTTCACGTATTAGAGGATAATTCTTTGGTCAATGTTTTTTTTAAATATTTTTCATCAATCGAAACTTTATATCATAAGATACTACACTTATACACTAAACTATTAGTCACTCTCGAATATATTTATATATTTTCTTCTTTTTTTTCTATATACCTATCTTTATACCTATCTACAGTATATTTATTTAATTATTTAGATAAGACACTTATCTGTACACAAGATTTCATATATATGAGTTTTTTTTTAATTTTGTTGGTTGTTTATTTAATAGGACATCAGAGATAAATGTTGTGTAAAGAGCCAGGTATATACTGTCATACTGTAATGCAAGTGTGTAGTATAACATTTGTTACTAGCTATTAACTTGTGAGTAACAGACTTTTGAAAAAGAACCCCTGAACTCAAGGGATGCTGTCACTTTAAATCCATGAATACTTTGTGATTGGACAAATGTATAATGTAATTCAAAATAAAAGGAGCGGTAAACCACATAATTTTTGCGGCTGAAACGGGTAGATGTTAACTCTGTCTGTTTGAAACAATGTTTGAAATATTACATTGAGCGCTCTGTCAATTTTAAACAGAACTATTTTCTGCTGCCAAATATTGGGACCGCATTGGAACATTGGGACCATGTGACGAGAACTAAGAACATGATCCCTATACATACAGACGCCAAAGTTACAACCCACAAACCTCCACAAACCAGCCAGATTGCAAGGTAATCGGCTGAGGGTATTACATTAAGTCTGAGTCCTAGGGTCTGGAAATAATCCTACTTGCGGGAAGTAGTCTGTATATTTGTGTCCTGATGGCATGCTGGATAACCGATTAACCAGAAGAAAGTGTAATTGGTAAGGAGACTAAATCTTAGTTTGATACACAGTATCGAGGAAATGCTTTGATAAATTCCCTTGCCTGATTGAAAAGAGACACAGTCCTTTTTGACACAAAGTGTCTGGGAAATGCTTAGTTATATCTGTATACCCTTTAATAGTGATTTACCTGAAATTGGACACATTAAACCGTATTCATGGTCTTAGAACGTGAAGCATTAATGTTGCATTTCTGATGTTTTTATGAACCTTATTTTATGTATTTTATATGTTAAAACCACCGGTGGTATTGTGAATTAAATGTATTATTTGTACTGATGTTGATGTCCTGGTGATACTCCGCTTTTAAATGACATGATTCGCTGTATAACGAATAATGTCCACTCAACCTCGCTAAATGCTGATGGCATACGCTGTCGGCATTTAACATTGCACAAGCATTTCTAGTGAAATGCTTGTGCAATGCCTCCTCCTGCTCACCAGCGGACAATCGGTCGCTAATAGGGGGTGTCAATAATCCCGATCGTATTGGATCGGGATGATTTAAGTCCGCCCCCTACCGCCACGACCGTTGGTTCTTAACTTCCATTTCCGAAACTATCGGAGTCGGAAGCAGCATCTGTTGCTTGTTAATTCGACCCCATAGTCTTTCACTAGATCTGATATGAAGCAATATGTGCAAAGGAGTGTTTTACCACGCTCACTAAGGAGAGGGACAGATTACAAGTTGAGCACAAAAGTGAAAGCTGTATGGGGCCCTAGTAATGCTTGTGCACAATGCATATCTTACAAGTTGAGCACAAAAATGTAAGCTGTATTCAACGCTAAGTCAACAGTTATAATAAAATAAGACAGATGTGCAATCTCCCTCAGGTAATAGATTTCTATGAGGGCTGCACTAAAATTATTTATGTTGGATAATGCTCAAGCACAAAACTTACATTCAGTGAAGTTTTTCATTCAGTTCTTTGCTATATGCTTTAAATGTTAAAGGGACACTGAACCTTTCGTGATTCAGAAAGAGCATACAATTACAATTTTAAGCAACTTTCTAATTTACTCCTATTATCACATTTTCTTCATTCTCTTGGTATCTTTATTTGAAAAGCAAGAATGTAAGTTTAGATGCCGGCTCATTTTTGGTGAACAACCTGGATTGTCCTTGCTGAATGGACAGCACCAATAAACAAAAGCTGTCCATGGTTCTGAACCAAAAATTATCTGGCTCCTTAGCTTAGATGCATTCTTTTGTGTATATATGTGTGTGTATAAATGTATATATGTATCATTAAAGGGACACTGAACCCATCTTTTGTGATTCATATAGAGCATACAATTTTAAGCAACTTTATAATTTACTCCTATTATCTAATTTTATTTGTTATCTTGTTATCTTTATTTGAAAAAGGAGCCAGACAATTTTTGGTTCAGAACCATGGACATGACTTGTTTATTGGTGCTGTCCAATCAGCAAGGACAACCCAGGTTGTTCACCAAAAATGAGCCAGCATCTAAACTTACATTCTTGCTTTTCAAATAAAGATAGCGAGAGAATAACTAAAATTTTATAATAGGAGTAAATTAGAAAGTTGCTTAAAATTGCATGTTCTATATGAATCACAAAAGATGGGTTCAGTGTCCCTTTAATGATACATATATACATATATACATTTATACACACACATATATACACATACACACATACGCATATACATACACACGCACACACATGCACACACGCATACACATCCACGCACATACACATACACACACTCATACACGCATACACATGCACACACGCATACACATGCACGCACATATACACACACGTATACACAACCATACACACACATATACACATGCATACACATACACACATAGACACACACACGAACACACACACATATACACACGCATGCACATATACACACATGCATACAGACATACACACACACACACACACATACACATGCATGCATACACACCCAGACACATACGCATACATATACACACAAACACATTCACACACACGCATGCACATACACACAGACACATACACATACACACATGCACGCAAATGCATGCATCTACATACACACACATACACACACATACACATAAACACACACATACATACACAAACAAACACACACACATGTATAAACACACACACACATACATACACTCACAGACACATACACACAGACTCTCTTGACTCCTCTCCCACTCCCCCTTCTCATAAAACTTATCGCATTAACTCTTCTCCATTTTTCTTTATTAACCCTTTGTTTTAAATGTATTAATCCTCAATTCCCCTCTATTAATTTATTTCTAGAGCATTTTAAGGTATATTAGAATGCACAATAGCAAACAAAAATGAGAAACATGAGAAAACATAATTTTGGATTATAAGAGGGCACAAAATTCATGAATGCCCTACCCATGGTTCTGCAATTGCCACAGAAAGTATAGGGAACGCTTTGTATGATTCGTGCATTAAAGGGACAGTCTAGTCAAAAATAAACTTTCATGATTCAGATAGGGCATCTTATTTTAAACAACTTTCCGTTTAACTTTTATCATCAAATTTGCTTTGTTCTCTTGGTATTCTTAGTTGAAAGTTAAACCTAGGTAGGCTCATATGCTAATTTCTTAGCCCTTGAAAGCCAACTCTTATCTGAATGCATTTTGACAGTTTTTCACAACTAGAGGGCATTAGTTCATATGTGCCATATAGATAACATTGTGCTCACTCCTGTGGAATTGCATAGGAGTCAGCACTGCAAGCCTGTCAAAAGAACTGAAATAAGGGGGCAGTCTGCAGAGGCTTAGATGCAAGGTAATCACAGAGCTAAAAAGTGTATTAATATAACTGTGCTGGTTATGCAAAACTGGGGAATGGGTAATAAAGGGATCATCTATCTTTTTAAACAATAACAATTCTGGTGTAGACTGTCCCTTTAATTATTATTTTTTGGTTAACCATTTTAACCAACAGCTTTTGATACCCAATCAAGAGTTACTGATTGAGCAAGGCTGAACACAACATAATGTGCTCCACTTTATGAATTGCACTCATCTATTATGACCCAAACTGTTTCATTATTTCTGATTACATCGACTCACATTGAAAAGAATCATATTTTTTTAAGATATTCTTTACAAGATGACAAATCCTGGATATATCACAGTTAACACAGCTGCATCTTTGCTCAGCATAAACTATACATAGCTCTCCCTGTTTTAAGTGTGTTTATGTGCCTTTGATACAGATGAGATAATTATTCTATGGAAATTACCAATCACATTTCTCCCATATTGTGCTTGTATAATCAGCAATAAAAGATAAAAGGATAGGAAGAGGGGTTCTGCCAGTGTAATCTCTCATGTCACTACCATTAACACTCACAATGTATTATTATTACTTAGATAAAAATCCTCTTCACTGGAATCATATTTTCCAGCAGGTAAAGGGTTTTGCCCTTCTGTACAATTGCAAAAAGCTGTCTCAGTGCAGTGAAGTGGGTAAGCACTTACTGACAGCATTCTATGCTATCCTCAAGCTAAAAAACTGACAGCTTAACGAATAGCTCTGGATGGTAATTAGCAATAGAGATGCTAATAATGAAATCCATTACAAGCACAACTGTGGAGGGAGGGAGTAAGGGAAGGGAATCAGGGGAGCGAGGGAGAATTGAATAGACCTGTAGAAAAAAAGAGAAGAAAATGGAGGGGGTGTGAATGAGTAAGAGAGAAGTGGAGATGAGAAGAGATAAGTGAGGGAGCAGTGGAAAGGGGGGCATAGCCCAGACGATGTCAGGAAGAAAAGCAGAAAACAGCCAGAAAGGAGAGAACGTAAAGATTAACCTAGAATAAAATACATGGCATATCTGCACCAAAAAAGTGTTGACGCATTGCGGAAATCTGTTTTACTTGTAGCTGTGTTGGTTTTAAAAGGTGTAAGCAGCAAGGTACTTGAGATTCACTGGGGACCATAGAAGAACTTAAGGACCAAAGCCCAATGTGGACAAAATGGCTTTTGTCAATATATTATATTAGCAGTAAATTTTGTCTGTTCAATAGCATCCAGAAGAAATTTCCATACATAATTAACACCAGGAGGTCTATTTATTATGGTGCGAGCGGACATGATCCGCTATAGCGAATTATGTCCGCTGCACATCAATAAATGCTGACAGCATACGCTGTCAGCATCTATCATTGCTGACAGCAATTGGAATTGGATATAAAATAATTTCTGATATATAAAAACAATAGGATACCAAGAGGTTTACGTTTCCAGAAGTTTCCTTCGTTTATGGTCACGGATACAGATTTCATAAAAAAAGGAACAGTATTTTGGATACCTGTTTCTTTGCTTTAACAATTGTATTGATTGATTTCAAGAAGAAATAGAGGGAGGATTTGTAGAGTTTTGAGCGCTATAGGAAAATTAATGACCGCCACAAAAGCGGTGGTATTTCACCTCCCTATAGCGCTGCTATTACAGGTTTTGTAAAACCTGGCTTGCGTGGGCGATAAGGTGGCGTTGAGCTCAATACCTCACCCAAATACAAGCAATGTTTCGACGAGCTTGTACACGATTTCCCCATACACATCAATGAGGAGAGCTGGCAAAAAAAAGCCTAACACCTGCGATCGCGGAAACAAAAGCTCCATAACGCAGCCCCATTGGTGTCTATTGGGAAAGAAAAAGTTACATTTAAACCTAACACCCTAAACACCCTAACATAAAAACCACGTCTAAACACCCCTAATCTGTTGCCCCTAACATTGCCGTAACCTACATAATGTTATTAACCCCTAATCTGCTGCCCCTAACATCGCCACCACTTAAATAAAACTATTAATCCCTAATCTGCCGCTCCCGATATTGCGGCCACCTACATAACAGTTATTAACCCCTAATCTGCCGCCCCAATGTCGCCGCCACTATGCTAAAGTTATTAACCCCTAAACCTCTGGCCTCCCACATCACTAACATTAAATAAATATATTAACCCCTAAACCTAACCCTAACGTAACCCTAAGCATAACCCTAACCCTAACGTAACATTACAATAAAATAAATTAAATTAATCAAATACAATTATCTAAATTACAAAAAATAACTAAATTACACAAAATAAAAAAAGCAATTATCAAAAATAAAAACGAATTACTCCTAATCTAATAGCCCTATCAAAATAAAAAAGCCCCCCCAAAATGAAAAAAAACCTAACCTACACTAAACTGCCAATGGCCCTTAAAAGGGCCTTTTGCGGGGCATTGCCTCACAGTAATCAGCTCTTTTACCTGTAAAAATTATATCGAAATAAACCTAAACTAACTATTGCCCTGAAAAGGGCATTTGGATGGGCATTCCTTTACATTGCCCAAACCCTAAGCTAAAAATAAAACCCACCCAATAAACCCTTAAAAAAACCTTAACACTAACCCCCCGACGATCCACTTAAAGTTTTCGAAGACTGGACATCCATCCTCATCCAGGCAGCAGAAGTCTTCATCCAAGCGGGCAGAAGTCCTCATCCAAGCCAGAATAAGTCTTCAACCAAGCAGACAGAAGTCTTCATCCAAGCGGGCAGAAGTCTTCATCCAGACGGCATCTTCTATCTTCATCCATCCAGCGTGGAGTGGGTCCTTCTTCAAGACATCCAGCACAGAGCATCCTCTTCTTCCGATGGTCGCTGAAGAATGAATTATCCCTTTAAGTGACGTCATCCAAGATGGTGTCCCTTACATTACGATTGGCTGACAGAATTCTATCAGCCAATAGGAATTAAAGGTGAAAAAATCCTATTGGCTGTTGCAATCAGCCAATAGGATTGAGCTCACATTCTATTGGCTATTCCAATCAGCCAATAGAATGCAAGCTCAACCCTATTGGCTGATTGGATCAGCCAATAGGATGAAAGCTCAATCCTATTGGCTGATTGCAACAGCCAATAGGATTTTTCCCCTTTAATTCCTATTGGCTGATAAAATACTACTACTAATAATAAATATTACTACCATGGGTTTTACTGTCAGGGGTGTTTGTATTTTTTTTTTTACGAGCTTTTGTGGCAATGCCCTGCAAAAGGCGCTTTGAAGGGCCATTGGCAGTTTAGTGAAGGCTAGGTTTTTTTTTATTTTGGGTAGGCTTTTTTATTTTGATAGGGCTATTAGATTAGGAGTAATTCGTTTTTATTTTTGATCATTTCGTTTTTTATTTTGTGTAATTTAGTATTTTTTTTATTTGTAATTTAGATCATTGTATTTTATTAATTTGTTTTTTTTTTGTTGTAATGTTAGGTTTTAGTGTAAGGCAGGTTAGGTTTTATTTGACAGGTAACTTTGTATTTATTTTAACTAGGTAGTGTCAGGGTGCAAAAATAATCACATCTTTATTAATAACAAAAAATAATAAAAAGTTCACAAGTCAAATAACAAGCCAGGAGTCAAAACCACAGCTGGTAATCAGACGAGCTGAGTCAGGAGCCAAATCGAATAGTCAGACGAGCCGGAATCAGGAACAAGGAAAATAGCAGAGTCAGGAACAAGCCAGGGATCAGGAACCAGGAAGGACATCAGACAGCCAGGTAATACACAGGAACTCTCACAAACAGGTCTGAGACAACGCAAAGGCAAAGCATACTGAACAGAGGCCCTTTAAATAATAAGTGATGACATCACAATTCTGAGACTGCATCCTGTCTCACACAGATGATGCACACCAGTCTGGCCATAAAAGGAAGTGCAGGAAATGAGCAGCATCCCCCACAATGCACCATAGTCAGCAAGAGAGGTGAGTAAAATGGCTGCCAGCAGCACATGGCAAACAAAACAGGGAAAAAACCCTGACAGTACCCTCCCCTCAACGTCCCCTCCCCCGCGGGAGGACAAAAGGCTTATTGGGGAAACGGGCATTGAAGGCACAGAGGAGGGCGGGAGCATGAACATCAGAGGACGGAACCCAAGAACGCTCCTCCGGACCGTAGTCACTCAAGTGAACCAAATACTGTACACGGCTCCTGGACATACGAGAGTCAATAATGCTGCTGACCTCATACTCCTCATGGTTGTCAACAAAGATAGGACGGGGACGAGGCAACACAGTGGTAAACCGATTACAAAATAAAAAACAAGATAAGAGTGAGTGCACCAAAAATAGACTAAAAAGCTACTACCCTAAAAAACAAATAGTCCCTCTGAACTAATGTAAAATAAGAATAAGTTAAAACAGGCAGGGGAGCTACTAAGGAAATAAGTGGATTGTAATGAGATAAATATCTCTATGTTGAAAAGGCTGATGATATAATAATGTTTATTATTAAACAAGAAACTCTATTGGCGAAATCACAGTTGACTAATGAAAAATATACAAAAGGGTAAAATAAATTGAAAAATAGTTATTCTATTAAACATGGAAAAAAGCTTGTGGTAACAATCTAGAGAGCTACTGATTTCTATACAAAAGTTCTAAATCTGTTAGAAAGTTGCAGCAATGTGAGATGAGCGACTGATTTAATAATGTTATTGTGTAACTAATTTCTTGAAAAAACCTGTAGCAAATCAACGGTAAGCTGTGTAAAAGACTGAAGTTATTTATTGTAATCTATATAGATAATCAAAAAAACATAAGCATGTATTTAAATAATTGTTCTAATACAAATAAAACGTTAAAGGATGTAATGCGTACGTGAATTTAAATGAATTAATAGATGGAATGAACGATACGAGTAAAAACAATAGTATCACACTGCAGTGGATAAAAACAGAAAAAATGCTGATAAAAAACCTAAATGTCTTTGATAAAAAGGTCTCTGGTAACAAATTGTTCTTCCAATTTGAAAGTGCTTACAATCCAGAGGTGATCAAGTTATATCTGTTAGACTTAGCTTTTATTTAGCTGTTTTTACCTTTCCCCGTCTTGGTGTGAAGGGATCACACGGCAGTCCGTTTTTCTTCTGACTGTGATGTTTGACCAGCGGGTACCTTTGAACTTCCGGGTTGTGTGCGGTGATCCGTCTCGTTGGGGTGAATATTTTTAGAGAGCGTTGATTGGGTAGAACATAATAAAAGCTGTCATCTGAATAAATGGAAAAACAATATTCCCAAGGGTCAATTTCTTCGGATTAGAAAAAACTGTTCAGATATCAATACATACAAAGAACAATCAGAAATATTATCAAAAAGATTTGTAGAAAAAGTTTATAATCCGAAAACAATAGAGAACGCAAAATCAGAAGTCCAAGAAATAGATAGAGAAATAATCTTAAAACCAAAATCAAGAAACCCACAAAATCCATATATAGAAAATTCTCTCTTTATACCTTTTGTGACACAATTCAGTACACAACATTACCAGATTAAAAACATTCTCACAAAACATTGGCATTTCATTAAAAAAGATCACATTTTAGGACAGAGAGTAAAAAACCACCCAGATATCATTTTCAAAAAAGCAAGAAACCTAAAATAACATCTTATCACCTAGTGAGTATAAAGATAAGACTCAAAATACTTTTATTGATACAAACCTCAAAAAAAGAAAAATTAGCCGTTTTTTTCCCTGCATATCTTGTAAATCATGTAAACATAGCACCAAATTACAAACTATTAAATCTAAAAATAGTGAGCATTATATTAAAATACAAGATGTTATACGGTGCTCAGACAAAAACGTTATTTATTGTATCCAATGTTTATGCGGGTACCAATATTTTGGCCAAACGAGTCGCATGTTAAGAGACCGCATAAGAGAACATCTACATCATATTGAGCATAAAGCCACAAACACAGCACTATATAAACATTTTACAGAAGTCCATTTGGGCAACATAAACCATATGAAATTCTGGGGCATTAGGAAAATATATTTAGGCCCAAGAGGAGGCAATATTGAAAATACTTTACTTAAAAAAGAAGCAGAGTACATATATAATTTTAAACCTTACACCCATTGGGGCTAAATATGGAATTTGATCTCAATTTTATCATCTAAATTATTATTCTGTACTATTCATAATATTAATTAAATTCATGCTAAACCACTGTTACATACTAAATACATTTTTTGATATATAAAAACTTTTATAAGAAGTTTTTTTGATATATAAAAACTAAAAACGTTTTTTTTTTTGATGCACATAAACCTTTTGTACACAAAAAAACTTTATATAAAAAATTTGGGACTAAATATGGAATTTGATCTCAATTTTTTCATCTAAATTATGATTCTATACCATTCATAATATTGAGTAAATCCATGCTAAACCACTGTTACATACTAAAAAAGTTTTTTGACATAAAAAAACTTTTATAAGAAGTTCTTTTTTGATATATAAAAACCTTTTATACCTTTTTCTAACATAACCATTATCTATTAGCAGCAGTACTAAAGGCTTATTACAAAACCATTTTACCCCAATCTTTTAATGTATTGCAACTAATGCCCCTATCTTCTTTGTTCTTTTCTTATTTTATTTTATTCTATTCTCTTATTAAATTACATTTTTTACTATTGTCCTAATATTTTTTCCATAAGTAATATATATTTATATACTTTTTAGTACAATTACCATAAATTAGTAGGTTATACAAAGGAGCCTTTTTTTATGTACTTTTTTTATATACATTTTTTTATATACACTTTTCAGATATTTAAAAAAAAAAAAAAAATTGTTTTTTTATTGAGGTTTTAGTACAATCAACAAAGAACATATATTGCCTTTGGACAACAAAAAGAAATCAGATTAATATTAAACAACATATATAACAACATTTGTAAGATTTAGCATATATAGGCAGATGAAACCTCCTTTTTTTGTGTATTAGCATACGAAACTGACCTAGTGAAGACTCATTCGAAAAGCCAAGTGGCCAATTATTATAGCAACTAACTCATGGTCAGATAGATAGCTCTTAATGAGCTACAATTATAGAAGAGGTGAGTATACAAGTTATGGGGGGGGGGCGAATTTCAGCGGGTAAGCACCGCTCTTAAAATGAGGTGGGGGAATCAGGGATTCGGGGGGACGGAGCCATAAAGATACACTCTTATATTCAGTACAGTAAGGTAGGTTGTAGCAAGCTTAACTCTGTAGTATCCTTGAGGACCGCGCAACCAGTCAAAATCTATAATATAATTAATTAAACCTTAGCAGGCTAATGCCCGCTCATTATGTTAGCCAGATTAAAAATGTAAACTAGGGCATACTAATGATTAGTCTGTAATTGCAGCAGAATAGTCTCTGATATAGCTCAGCGGATAAGAGAACAGCATTAAACAATCAATTTGTTTTTAAGTAGTTAACACACCGTGCCCATAAACTCAAATAGATGTAGCAATAAAAACAAGAGAACATTAACACTGTACAGTTTCAGTAAGCGTTATATATGTAGACTAAGCACTCCTAATGAAGGTATGTAATACTATACCCATAATACAGTTAATAAAAGAAATTTAAGTTGATAAGTTGACATATCTGTTATAACTCCATTGGTAAGAGATCTAACTTAGTGAAGCTTAAGTGTCTGGCTATTACTGGATAATGATAGATTCAGCAAGGTGCTCAAAGCCAATGTTAGCTATGTAGGAGTACTGTGTCAACGTTAGGACAGGCAGCTTTAATAAAAAATATAGCCTTGCAATATTATGTCTAAGATTACACGGGCCCATGGCTGAGCATTATGCGCCTATCTCCATACTCATAGGCATATGTCTATGCAACTTATTCATTGCTTCATGACTTGAGACCATGGAAATATACTCAAAAAATAATGCAAAGCTAAACACGCCTATCTATAGCCAAATAGTAGAGTCTCATAGTATAATAATACAATAGTACAGTACGGAGCGGTGTGATACCAAATGTAATCTGCTATTCTAGAGCTGCAATGCTTAAAGAGACTAAGCTATAGCACACTTAAGGTATATTACATAAAAAAAATAAAAAAAAAATAACAATGTTATCATGCTACAATAAACAGCAGCATAGATAAATACTAGGACCCTAGATTAGTATAGGGAGAACATTCAAAAATAATGTCTGATATGCAATAGGGTTACAGTCCAAGGTGGGCTATGTATACATAACAGATTTTAATATGTCCTGTGAATTATCACAACATACTAAAAAGTATAACAAGCAAATTATGGAGTTCTCCAGAGGCCCAGAAATAGATGCGTAGTCTGGGTTAGAAAGCAGGATAGTAACTAAGAACCTTTTATCAATGAGCTTAATAAAACATAAGTATACAAAACATGTTGAACATTTCTAATATCAAACATTGTACATAATGGCATCTGAGTATTAATGAGCTTTAGCCCTTATAAGACCTCATAGGCTATAGTAAATAAGAGTGGGGAGGTGGGGAATGAGGCCATCTGCTGCCTGATTCACTACAGTACACTTGCCCCATCTAAGTTATAGCCTATAGTAGCAATTGGAAATATTAAGACCTGTTCTATTTGGGATGGTCATTCCTAACTTTACTACATTATAAAGGGTACCAGTAGAAGGTAAGTTCCTTCCAGCCACAAATCATACACTCTTGATTACTTTACTAATCGTAGGCATAATAATATTGCACAGCACCCGCTGTTAGCTTGCTATAAGATACTATTATTGAGCTCTAATTCTATAGGTCTTCAGGGATTTAGAAGTAGCTATCAGGCATTTTTAATAGTATTCTGTAACCCATTTTTCAGATCTCAAAATCGCCATTTTGGGTAAAATTTCACTCACAGCAGAGAATAGATATTATTGGACATTGAAAGAAGGCATTGAAATATACAAAATAAAAGTACACCATAAGCTTACTTCTCAATTATATAAGAATGTGATTAATAATAAAATGTAACTGAAGGTTTGAAAGAGGAAATGTGGTAAGGTGTTACACTATTCTTGCCTGTAAGTAACATATTAGTAACCTCATCATTATTTGGGAGAGAATCATTAGGCTTAAATGAGTGTTGTTATTAGCTAAACATAAATGAGCAGATATATAAGTCCTAAGCTTTAGCTACCGAAATTGTAGGGCAGAGAATATCAAGCGCTGCCTGTATATTACCTAGATAGAACTTATTATGACACATGACACTAACAGCATTGTATTAGGTATTTTCTGAGTGTAGGGTGAAAAAATAAAGAAAAATAAATGCAGTCCTAACATGCAGAGATATATGCAGACATTAAAGTCCCAAGTTTTAGCTACAGAGACCATAGGGCAAGAAACAGCAAGTACCGTCTGAATATTACCTAGTTAAAATACATTATGACATGTGACACTAACAGCATAATATTAGGTATAAATAACATGCATAAAATATAAGAGTTTTCAGTAGACAGTGAGTGGTATGTGCTTGAGACCTGCTATTGGGTGCTAAATAGAATTTTCCATATATGTATATATAAAGAGAAAAAATAAAAAAAATAGCCTCAGGGTTATGGCTGCTTGTGGTTAGACTATAGGACATTGAAATCCAACTTAGCAACTTAGTGCAGCTAACTGTAAAATTGTCATAGAAATGTCTAGACACAGATACAAGGAAGCCTTATGTGGGAACAGAAATCTATGTCTTCAATAGCGTAACGTCCACTTCACCCTACTCCAGCCCTTGTATGGCGATTTAGGGGATGATTACACTCAGGCTGTAGATCTGGTCCACTTAGTGCGTAGACCCCACTAGATAGTTGTAGAACTAGACCACAAGGACCAGCCAGGTAATGTAGACTCAAACTGCCTTTCAGGGTATCTCGATGAACTCCCTCTGCGATCAGCAGCTGGCATTCTTCCGCAGTAACACCTTCATAATCGTTGTTCAAAAGGACGGCCTCTATGAAGTAAGTGCCTGAGAGGCAAAGTTCCGTGCCAGAGCCAAGGCGCTGTATGAGCATATCGTCATTGCTTGTAGTATGAGCACTACTGGGTCCTCTCTTAGGTAACGCAGCATTTAATACCACATCACTTCTTCCAAGCGGTATCTGATGGTTCTCCTTTTTGCCATCCGTGAGTAGCTCTGTTTGCGTAGTCTGCGCCTGCAGGGGCCCAGGTCTGCTCTCCGCCATCTTGATCACTTCAACTTCTCCCACATCGCATGGCGCTCTAAGCATGGACGCCAGCTCAAGGTAATTATTTTGCATCTGCATCGCAATTTCAGAGAGGAGCATCCGAATCTCATCCATGATCAGCCGCTATGAAGTTTCAGATTCAGCTGGAGTGAGTCGGCTGCAGTGGAAGCAGGGCCAGGCATCTAGCAATCAAAGATGCATATGCCTTCTCCCTTCAGTGCACCAATAAGATAAGCTAGTCATTCTTCTAAAGCAGGAATTAGTCGTTGGTCACTGATATGCTAAGAAAACTTATCCTTTTGCCACAGATATATATGTAGTTTGACCCTAAAACAGAGAGCATAAAAGATATGCGTCTGGCTCCAACGGCTGTTGGCTCCGCCCCCCAGATATTTTAAATATTTTATACCTTTGTATTAGGAATCTTTCATATTGTATGCTCAAAAAACAATCAAAATCAAGAGTAGATGTAAACAAAATTGTATACAAGTTACAACACTATTGGACTAAAAGAAAAAATGTTTTCATTTCTCCCATTGCCCATTTTGAAGGGTTATTAAATAAAAAACCATGATTGGCTCCTAAAAAATTGAAATGCACCAATCAAACTCATGCCTATTACATATAAGACGGCATCTGACTCTTCATGGGCATCTTGATAAAGGCCCCAGGCCGAAATGCGTAGATTTGCCCATATCAGCCAGCTCCACAAATGAATATTATATTCTAAGTTATACTGCTTATAAATACTGTCCTCTTTGGACCCAAAAACATCAACAAAGAGACTCTGAAACTGCGATAGTAGCTTAGAAGATCTGTTCACAACAGACTGCTTCAGAAAGGCATACCGAAAAACAGATCGCAAATTTTGAGCATATTACTTGTGCACAAACCTCCTTTTTTCGGATCCTCAACCTCTATCTAAAAGACCTTTGAAGCTGCAAGACATCTACAAAGTTGTACACAAGATCGCACTAAGCTATTACTAATAGCGGATTGTCCAACAAAGGAGAGACTTTTTTCTATAGCTCTCTATTTGGAAGCGGCTACAGTAGCTAATATAGAGTGTATTTATTGCCAATATAAACAACTTGCACATCCTCCTAAGGGATAAGGACACATAGAGGTTTGTCCTTTCTACCCAATCAATGCTCTCTAAAAATATTCACCCCAACGAGACGGATCACTGCACACGACCCGGAAGTTCAAAGGTACCCGCTAGTCAAACATCACAGTCAGAAGAAAAACGGACTGCCGTGTGATCCCTTCACACCAAGACGGGGAAAGGTAAAAACAGCTAAATAAAAGCTAAGTCTAACAGATATAACTTGATCACCTCTGGATTGTAAGCACCTTCAAATTGGAAGAACAATTTGTTACCAGAGACCTTTTTATCAGAGACATTTGCGTTTTTTTATCAGCATTTTTTCTGTTTTTATCCACTGCAGTGTGATACTATTGTTTTTACTCATATCGTTCATTCCATCTATTAATTCATTTAAATTCACGTACGCATTACATCCTTTAATATTTTATTTGTATTAGAACAATTATTTAAATACATGCTTATGTTTTTTTGATTATCTATATAGATTACAATAAATAACTTCAGTCTTTTACATAGCTTACCGTTGATTTGCTACAGGTTTTTACAAGAAATTAGTTACACAATAACATTATTAAATCAGTCGCTCATCTCACATTGCTGCAACTTTCTAACAGATTTAGAACTTTTGTATAGAAATCAGTAGCTCTCTAGATTGTTACCACAAGCTTTTTTCCATGTTTAATAGAATAACTATTTTTCAATTTATTTTACCCTTTTGTATATTTTTCATTAGTCAACTGTGATTTCGCCAATAGAGTTTCTTGTTTAATAATAAACATTATTATATCATCAGCCTTTTCAACATAGAGATATTTATCTCATTACAATCCACTTGTTTCCTTAGTAGCTCCTGTTTTAACTTAAACCGATTACAAACCAATGGTTTCAAGAGGGAGACATGAAAAACATTGGAGATGACCCGTCGGAGTATTCGAAAAGGACCAACATAACAGGGAGCCAGTTTATTGGAAGGCACACAAAGGTTCAAGTTGTGGGAGGACAGCCAAACTCTCTCACCAACCTGGTAGGAAGGCGCGGGCAGACGCCTACAATTAGCCTGGAACTTTTGGCGCTGCATAGAACGATGAAGGCAATTCTGAATCTGCACCCACATGGAACGGAGTTGCCGGACATGCTCTTCCAACCCCGGAATACCTGAGACATGAATGAATCGTGCAACAAGAATGGTTGAAACCCATAATTCGCCATTAACGTGGATAACTTGGAGGAAGCATTATTAGCACTATTATGAGCAAACTCTGCCCAAGGTAACAGTTCAGACCAATTATTGTGGTGATCTGAGACATAGCAATGGAGGAACTGTTCCAGAGCTTGATTAGACCATTCCGCAGCCCCATTGGATTGAGGGTGATATGCCAAGGAGAAGGAAAGCTGGATCCCCATTTGAGCACAAAAGGATTGCCAAAATCTGGAGACAAACTTTACGGGTCATGTCTGTGATAGGTTTGATCAAGGAAGAAAAGATTTTAATAAACTTTCTATAGCAATTGGCGAACCCCAAAAAACATTGAATAGACCGAAGACCAACTGGGCGAGGCCACTGCAGAACAGCAGATAACTTTATCAGGATCCATGGAGAACCCATGCAACGGAGATAACATAACCTAGGAAGGTTACTTGAGTCTGATGGAACTCACATTTCTCGAGTTTACAAAACAGGCCGTTCTCACATAGTCTCTGAAGAACCCGTGTAACATCAGAAAGATGAGTCTCAAGTGTGGGTGAGTGTATAAGGATGTTATCTAAGTACACCACAACACACTGTTGCAACATATCTCGTATGACATCATTAATAAATTCCTGGAACACAGCAGGAGCATTACATAGACCAAAGGGCATTACAAGATACTCATAATGCCCGCTCCTGGTGTTAAACGCTGTTTTCCATTCGTGGCCCTAACGAGATTGTATGCTCCTCTCAAATCAAGTCTAGTAAAGACCGTAGCTCCCTTGAGGCGGTCAAAGAGTTCCGTAATGAGCGGAATAGGGTAAGCAAATGGTAAGACAATTAAGACCCCTATAATCGATGCATGGTCTTAACTCACCACCCTTCTTCTTCACAAAGAAGAAGCCAGCCCCTGCAGGAGAGCAGGATTTGCGAATGATCCCCAGCGACAGAGCATCGGCAACATACTCCTCCATAGCACAATTTTCTGCAACAGACAGAGGGTAAACCCAGCCCTGAGGAGGAATGGCTTTGGGTTGCAGGTCTATGGCACAATCGTAAGACCGGTAAGGAGGCAACCTACCGGCATGCACCTTGTCAAAAAGTCTAGGAACTCTCGGTACTCCTCTGGCAACTGAGATACCGAAGAAGTGCACAAGTCTTTAACTGGTTTCCGAAGACAAGTGGAAATATATTGCGGGGACCACGACAAAATTTCAGACCTGTGCCAGTCAAGACTGGGATTGTGCTTTTGGAGCCAGGGATAACCCAGAACAACCGGAAAATGCAGAGAGTTTATCACCTGGAACTGGAGGGTTTCAAAATGGAGAGCCCCAACAGCCATGGACAACAGAGCAGTTTCGTGAGTAACGAGTGCGGGCTGAAGGGACCTGCCATCAATGGCCTCAATAGCAAGCAGAACGGACTGAGGCAAAACAGGAATGGAGTGCTTTGATACAAAAGCACTGTCAATGAAATAGCCCGCAGCACCGGAGTCAACAAGAATCTGGGTGACTATGGAGGAGTCCACCCAGGAAAGGACAACCATGACCAAAGGTTTCTCCTTAAGCGGTTCCAGGGACAAGGATAAACCACCCAAGGTCTGCCCCCAACAGGACCTTAGGTGTGAGCAGGGCCGCCATCAGGGGGTGACAGGGGTGACTCCTGTCAGGGGCCCAATGGGACAGGGGGCCCCATGAGGCAAGAACTTAAAAAAAAAAAATTAAATTTTGGCAGCCACCAGTGGGTACTACAGCAGAGTGCTAATTGAGCATGGGAAATGTTATTACAAGGAGTAAAGTATTAGCATTTGAGAGGATTTCTGAGTGTGCACTAAACCACTATGCACAGTGTGAGACAGACTTGGCACTTTGTTTGTACAGTGTGTGCCTGAGTCAGACAGCAGATCACTTTCATTTGCAGAGAGGGTAGGACTTATTTAGCAAATGTTTTTTATTTCTTTGTGCAATTTTAGATTGTAACTTCAGTGTGGTAGTAGTTGTATGGTGGGGCCAGGGGTCCATAAAACACATTTTTTTTAGCAGCAGTGTATTTATGATTATTTGACAATGCTGTAGAAATTGTATATGTAAAATCATGCAGAAATGTTTCCTCCTCGATACACAAATGGTAGATGCCCTTTTGGCAGATATGCAAGGACTTTCCAGATGCAACAAGGCATTTTATCTAAGATTTTTACATCTGCTTAAAATGTTATACTCTCATACTAAGATTGCTCAGTGTTTGAAATGAGACAGGTTAACTTAAAACTGTTCAGTTTACATTACAGCTGACTTAATTTTGAAATACATACCAACAAGCCTAAATCCTGCATTTAACCAGATCTAATTGTATGAGTACTACAGCTTAAGTTATGGTTCCACCAAGACCATATAGAGTACAGCTGACAGATGGGAACATTTGTACACTATATTTGAAGTGGGGCTCTTGGTTGGGGAAAATGGGGAAAAAACAAACAAACATATGTCAACCTTTTAAAAGTACTTTTCTTTATCTAGCGATCTACCAAGATCATTAATGTACAATTTTGAATTCACAGAATTATTGTTGTTTGCACATTTACAAATATGATTCTTTAAAAAGTGATCTCTTAATTTCTGCAATTTTTTATCATGCATGTCACACAATGTTTATTTAGGGGATGCAAGGTGTATAAATGTTTCCTCCTGTGAGTGTTTCTGTGGGTGTCTGTGTTTATGTCTTTGTGCTTTAGTTTGTGTCTCTATGAGTGTGTATGTATTTTTTACTGTGGGTCTCTCTGTGAGGGTGGGTGTGTATGTCTTTGTGCATTTTTTGTGGATGTCTGTGAGGGTGTGTGCATATGTATTTGAGAATTTTCTATGGGTGTCTCTGTGAGAGTGTGTGTATGTTTGTCTTTGTGTATTTTCTCTGGATGCCTCTGTGAGGGTGGGTGTGCATGTCTGTGTTTTCTGTGGATGTCTCTGTGAGGGTGTGTGTTTTCTGTGGGTGTCTCTGTGAGGGTGTGTGTATGTCTTTGTGTGTTTTCTGTGTTTGTCTCAGTTTTGATGTGTGTATGTATGTCTTTCTGTGTTTTATGTGGTTGTCTCTCTGCGTGTGTATGTCTTTGTGTGTTTTCTGTGGGTGTCTCTGTGTGTGTGTATGTCTCTGTGTGTTTTCTGAGGCTGTCACTGTCGGTGTTTCCTTGGGTGTATGTGCAAGTTTGAGTTTGTGTGTGTGTGTGTCCATTGTCTGTTCCTTTATAGGACATTTTGACCTTACTACTGATTATTCACATATTTCTACAGACTTTTAGACTAATGAGACCTTTCCGGAAGTCACCAATCCACCATTTAACCTTTAAATTATTGTTTAGGCAGTTCAGGGCCCTTCCTTTCAGCCAATGCATGCTGTTATCATCATTTAGTTGGCATCTTCCTTTACAAAAAGATAATGAGAACTCCATATTTTGCTTTCTAAATCTCCTTTTTTTACAAAAACTGTAGTTTACCTCATTACTTGTCAGGTCAATGTAAACAAGTGCTGAGTGTCTGTATGGGTGTCTGTGTCTGAGTGTGTTTCTTTGTGTGTCTGCTAGAGTGTCTATATGTGAATCCTTATGTGTGAGTGTGTGTGTGTGTGTGTGTGTATGTTTCAGTGTATGAGTGTGTCTGTGTGTCTGTATGTTATTACCTTTACAACATTTCCAAGTTTAGACAGACACTTAAGAATAAAGTGCATATACGTTTTAGTCACTTGGTCAAAAATTGCACATGTCAAAGCAGGGGGGGTGGGCCCTGATCAATGGTTAAGTCAGGGGCCCCAAAATTTCTAGTGGCGGCCCTGGGTGTGAGCGTTTCCCAGCCGTGTAGGACAAGACTTCAAAAGGTGGCCCTGTAACCCACAATAGAGGCAGAGCCCCTCCCTCCTCCTTAAGGCCCTCTCCACCGTGGAGAGACATGTGAAACCCAACTGCATCGGCTCAGCAGTACCTGGTGACTCGGGACCAGGAGGCATGGGAGGAGAGGGAGGCATGGTTGGGAACGAACAAGTAGGAGACAATGGAACAGGAGGCTTCCGCAAGCGCTCCTTGAAAGAGGGCCTCTCTCCGAGTCTGATATCAATTAGGATAAAAAAAGACACCAATGCCTCGAGATCCTCTGGTAAATCTCTGGCAGCAACTTCATTTTTAATCGCATCAGAGAGCCCATGAAAGAAGGCGGCAACAAGGGCTTTATTGTTCCAACCAACCTCTGCGGCAAGCACACGGAACTCAATAGCATACTGAGCAACAGATCTTGTACCTTGCTGAATGGACATGAGTCGTTTAGCAGCAGAGGAGGAGCGAGCCGGAACATCAAATACCCTTCGAAAGGAGGCCACAAATTCAGGTAATTCAGAGTAATTTGAAATCATAGGTTTATTAGTCTCCCACCAGGGATTAGCCCAGGCAAGAGCTGTGTCAGAGAGTAACGAGATGAGAAATCCACCCTTAGCTTAGTCAGAGGGAAACGCCTGAGGTAATATCTCAAAGTAAATGCCCACCTGGTTCAAAAACCCTCTGCACTGAATAGGATCACCTCCATATCGCTGAGGTAGATGTGCAGAACCGGACATGCTCCTGGTAGGACTAGGCGCAACAGGAGTCAAAACCAGGAGTCAAAACCAGAGCTGGTAGTCAGATGAGCCGAGTCAGGAGCCAAAGCGAATAGTCAGACGAGCTGGAATCAGGAACAAGGAAAACAGCAGAGTCAGGAACAAGCCAGGGATCAGGAACCAGGAAGGATGTCAGACAGCCATGTAATACACAGGAACTCTCACAAACAGGTCTGAGACAACGCAAAGGCAAAGCATACTGAACAGAGGTCCTTTAAATAATAAGTGATGACATCACAATTCTGAGACTGCATCCTGTCTCACACAGATGATGCACACCAGTCTGGCCATAAAAGGAAGTGCAGGAAATGAGCAGCATCCCCCACAATGCACAATAGTCAGCAAGAGAGGTGAGTAAAATGGCTACAGCAGCGCATGGCAAACAAAACAGGGAAAAACCCTGACAGGTAGTTAGTAAATAGTTAATAACTATTTACTAACTAGTGTTAAAAAATAAATACAAACTTACCTGTGAAATAAAAATAAAACCTAAGATAGATACAATATAACTATTAGTCATTTTGTAGTTAGCTTAGGTTTTATTTCACAGGTAAGTATGTATTTAGTTTTAAATAGGTATTATTTAGTTAATAATTGTAAGTTTTATTTAGATTTATTTTAATTATATTTAAGTTAGGGGGTGTTAGGGTTAGGGTTACGTTAGGGTTAGGTTTAGGGGTTAATAGGTTTATTATAGTGGCGGTGTGGGCGGACGGCAGATTAGGGGTTAATAATTTTATTTTAGTGTTTGCGATGTGGGAGGGCCTTGGTTTAGGGGTTAATAGGTAGTTTATGGGTGTTAATGTACTTTTTAACACTTTAGTTATGAGTTTTATGCTACAGCTTTGTAACGTTAAACTCATAACTACTGACTTTATATGGCGGTATGAATCTTGTGGTTATAGAGTGTACCACTCACTTTTTGGCCTCCCAGTCAAACTCGTAATACCAGCGCTATGGGAGTCCCATTGAAAAAGGGACGGTACTGACGTTGCGTGATGGCCAAAAAGGTGTGCGGTACTCCTATACTTGCAAGACTTTTAATAGCGGCGTTAGGGAAAAAGCATAGTTATGAAGCATAACAATGCTTTTTCACTCATAACGCAAAACTCGTAATCTAGCTGATAGTGAATACAGAACAAGAGATCAAAGAATCGCCAGGAATAGAAATAAGAGCAAGGGAAAAAATAGAAAAAGTAAAACTGTGACTTTTTCATACACATAATATGAGATTGAGTCTTCAGATAATGATATGCCTATGGAAGAAGAAACTCCATCAGTTTGACAAGTTCCAACAGTATCATCTACTATAAATAATGAGTAAAAAAACAAGGACTTTGGGACCTTACCTACAAGAAAAATACATAGAGGAACAAGTGGTGGAAGGAATAGATCCAGGAACCAGAGGGAAAGACAAACAACTGTATCCTCACAAGAGACAAAAACAGACACCATCCAGAACTTATGTTACCAGGTCTCAGGGACAGGAAAAGAAATATTTATAAACAATGTAATTAATGTTTCTTCTATCCCCTTGACAGAAGCTGAAACACAATTACTGTATAAAGAACAGCTTTGGACGCAAATTAGCGTTGCATTAAAAAAAAAATCAGGAAAAAGATGAGCTGACACAAAAGGAAGATGCCACAAATGTTGATCAACAAGGAGACTCAACAACCAGTATTTTTTCATTTTCTGATTTTTGTTCGGTGATAGGTTTACAGCAATTGCTAATTTACTAATTTCTAACTCCTTGAAGGCTGCCTCTTATCACATGCTTTTGGAATTGCTTTTAACAACAACTGTTAGTTCATGTGGGCCATATAGATAACACTGTGTTCAGGCATAGAGAGTTATTTAAGAGTTAGCACAACACAGTACTAAATGCAAGTCAATAGATAATAGTCACAGTCATGTGATCAGGGGGCTGGAAGAAGGTTCCTAGATACAAGGTAATCACAGAGGTAAAAAGTATATTAATATAACTGTGTTGGTTAGGCAAAACTGGGGAATGGGTAATAAAGGGATTATGTATCTTTTAAAACAATACAAATTATATTGCATACTGTCCCTTTAATTAATATAACCATGTTTTCTGTGCAAAACTGGGGAATAAGTAATAAAGGGATTATCTATCTTTTTAAACAATAAAAAAAATTGAGTTGACTGTCCCTTTAAATCCACGTGAGACATATTGGATTCTCACTTTACATAGTCTGAATCCAACGGGCTGCAATTCGAGATCAGATCTTTTTTGTCTAAAAGTTTTAAACGGGAAAAAAAATATTACTTTTAAAGTCTCTCTAGTGTGATAGATTGATAGATAAGTTTCACTAATGCAATAGAAAGATTTCATATAATATGGGTTCATATAATAGTATTATTTGGGTAGAGTAGATTACATTGCAGTATTAGTAAAAATGTTTGAATATGTGGAGGCGCATTAAAAATAATGTAGCATCCATATGTGATTATCACTATAAGTATTAAACATGCAGTTGTGTAAATATTGCTCCTTTTTGGACGTTGAACATAATGAGGCAGGGGATATGTTGAGTATAATAGTGTCTGTTTCTTAAATAAAGGATTAGTCTGTTACTCTGGCAAGCAGTGATCTAGTGCACCTGCGCACAAGACGAGTCTGTACCGGAGTAACAGACTCCCCTGCTCAGCAATTGATACTTGGGGCCGATTTATTATATGGCGGGCAGACATGATTCGCTGTCGGCATTTATCATTGCACAAGCATTTCTTGTGAATCGGCTGCTAGCAGGGGGTGTCAATCATCCCGATCGTATCTGATTGGGTCGATTTCAGTCCGCCACCTCAGAGGTGGCGGATGAGTTAAGGACTGCTGCTTCTTAACTCCTGATTCCAGTGAGCCAGAAGGCATGCGCTGCTTAATAAATTGGTCCCTATGTTTTATTGTTGATTGGATTTATTGTGTGCTTTTAACTTTCTTCAATAAATGTTGGACTACTTTTTTACAAACACGGATTGTGTGTGGTGAGTTTCAGGACTTTGATTATGGACATAATATCTTAATTATAGTAGGAGATATTGGCACTTAAGATCGCCGCCACTATATTAAATTTATTAACCCCTAAACCTAAGTCTAACCCTAACCCCCCCTAACTTAAATATAATTTAAATAAATCTAAATAAATATTACTATCATTGAATAAATTATTCCTATTTAAAACTAAATACCTGTAAAATAAACCCTAAGATAGCTACAATATACTGTAGATAATAGGACAGAACAGAAGAAGGCGCCACTATGGTGCAAAATCAATGATGTAAAGTTGCCCACGCACAAGACGAAAAATTACTTACTAGATTCAAAGCACTTTAGGATATACTCCTTACTATTCCTCGGCCAGAGGAACCCTGTATCAAATATATTTGCGATTTTGTGGCATTGTTGCTTATATATAATATTTCTTATTCTTATTGATTAGGCGCCTTTAATTGTTTATCACATTTTTGTTACAATATACTGTAACTAATAGTTACGTTGTAGCTAGCTTAGGGTTTATTTTTATTTTACAGGCAAGTTTGTATTTATTTTAACTAGGTACAATAGTTATTAAATAGTTATTAACTATTTAATAACTTCCTAGTTTAAATAAATACAAATATACTTGTAAAATAAAACCTAACCTTAAGTTACAAAAAAAATAATATTTAATAACTTCCTAGTTTAAATAAATACAAATATATCTGTAAAATAAAACCTAACCTTAAGTTACAATTATACCCAACACTACACTATAATAAAATTAATTCCCTAAACTAAATACAATTAAATACAATTAAATAAAATGATCTAAAGTACAAAAAAAACACACTAAATTACAGAAAATAATAAACAAATTACAAGATTTTTAAACTAATTACACCTAATCTAATCCCCATAACAAAATAAAAAAGCCCCCCAAAATAAAAAAGCCCTACCCTACACTAAATTACAAATAGCCCTTAAAAGGGCCTTTTGCGGGACATTGCCCCAAAGTAGTCAGCTCTTTTACCTGTAAAATAAAATTACAAACCCCCCCAACATTAAAACCGACCACCCACACAACCAACCCTACTCTAAAACCCACCCAATCCCCCATTAAAAAACCTAGCACTAACCCCTTGAAGATCACCCTACTGTGAGAAGTCTTCACCCAACTGGGCCGAAGTCCTCAACGAAGCCGGCAGATGTGGTCCTCCAGACGGGCAGAAGTGGTCCTCCAAATGGGCAGAAGTCTTCATCCAGACGGCATTTTCTATCTTCATCCATCCGGCATGGAGCGGCACCATCTTCAAGACATCCGACGTGGAGCATCCTCTTCTGACGACGTCTTCTTGAACAATGACGGTTCCTTTAAGTGACATCATCCAAGATGGCGTCCCTTCAATTCCGATTGGCTGATAGAATTCTGTCAGCCAATCGGAATTAAGGTAGGAAAAATTCTATCAGCCAATCGGAATTGACGGGACGCCATCTTGGATGACGTCACTTAAAGGAACCGTCATTGTTCAAGAAGATGTCGTCAGAAGAGGATGCTCGCATCAGATGTCTTGAAGATGGAGCTGCTCCGCGCCGGATGGATGAAGATAGAAGATGCCATCTGGATGAAGACTTCTGCCCGTCTGGAGGACCACTTCTGCCGGCTTCGATGAGGACTTCGGCCCGGTTGGTTGAAGACTTCTCAGGGTAGAGTGATCTTCAAGGGGTTACTATTAGGTTTTTTTAAGGGGGATTAGGTGGGTTTTAGAGTAGGGTTGGTTGTGTGTGTGGTGGGTTTTAATGTTGGGGGGGTTGTAATTTTTTTACAGGTAAAAGAGCTGATTACTTTGGGGCAATGCCCCGCAAAAGGCCCTTTTAAGGGCTATTTGTAATTTAGTGTAGGGTAGGGCTTTTTTTTATTTTGGGGGGGCTTTTTTATTTTGTTAGGAGGATTAGATTAGGTGTAACTAGTTTAAAAATCCTGTAATTTGTTTATTATTTTCTGCAATTTAAAGTTTGTTTGTTTTTTGTACTTTAGATAATTTTATTTAATTGTATTTAATTGTATTTAGTTTAGGGAATTAATTTAATTATAGTGTAGTGTTAGGTGTAATTGTAAGTTAGGTTAGGTTTTATTTTACAGGTATATTTGTATTTATTTTAGCTAGGTAGTTTATTAAATAGTTAATAACTATTTAATAACTATTGTACCTAGTTAAAATAAATACAAACTTGCCTGTAAAATAAAAATAAACCCTAAGCTAGCTGCAATGTAACTATTAGTTATATTGTAGCTATCTTAGGGTTTATTTTACAGGTAAGTATTTAGTTTTAAATAGGAATAATTTATTTAATGATAGTAATATTTATTTAGATCTATTTAAATTATATTTGTTAGGGGGTGTTAGGGTTAGGGTTAGACTTAGGTTTAGGGGTTAATAAAAGTAATATAGTGGAGGCGACGTTGGGGGCGGCAGATTATGGGTTAATAAATGTAGGTTGGTGTAGGGGGGGCAGATTAGGGGTTAATAAATATAATGTAGGTGGCGGTGGTGTAGGGGGCGGCAGATTAGGGGTTAATAAATATAATGTAGGTGGTGGCGGTGTAGGGTGGGGCAGATTAGGGGTTAATAAATGTAGGTAGGTGGCGGTGGTGTGGGGGGGCAGATTAGGGGTTAATAAATATGATGTAGGTGGCGGCGGTGTAGGGGGCGGCAGATTAGGGGTTAATAAATATAATGTAGGTGGCAGCGGTGTAGGGGAGGGCAGATTAGGGGTTAATAAATATAATGTAGGTGGCGGCGGTGTAGGGGGCGGAAGATTAGGGGTTAATAAGTATAATGTAGGTGGCGGTGGGATCCGGGAGTGGCGGTTTAGGGGTTAAACACTTTATTTAGTTGCGGGGGGTCCGTGAGCAGCAGTTTAGGGGTTAATATATTTATTACAGTTGGGGTGGGCTCCGGGAGCGGCGGTATAGGGGGTTAACAGTATAGTATAGTGTGGGTGTTTAGTGACAAGGTACCAATAAAGCTGTGAAAAAGCCGAAGAGCAGCAAGATCGATGACTGTTAGTTAACAGCTTTTTTGATAATTTTGGAGAACGTATTCAGGTCCGCAGCAGCGATGTTAGGTGATCTAAGGCGAGCGTATTGGTGCCGTCGAATGCAAGTAAGTTGACGGCTTGATAAATAGATGCCTTTGTATGCTCTTAGCTCAGCATTACTTGTTTATTATGTAGGCTGTTTATTATATAGGCTGACAAGTTTTCATTTCATTGCGCATATCATTTTAAACTAGGCTATAATGCAAGTTAAAACGCTGTATGTTTGAGATTACAAGTATGAGGTGCAATGTCTGTGATATTTAAACTAGTGATAGAGAAATATTATCCATAGCACTCTTACTTTTCAAATAATGTATTATTATATTTATATATTTTATATACAGTACTCTGCAAAAGTTTTAGGCACCATTAGATTTGTTGTTTCAGCAAAGTTTTAATAACCATTCATATTTAGTTTTCAGTCTCTTTATTAAGATATAAACAGAAAATACAGGAAATGTATATACAAAATATAAAAAAACACAATTTTCGGAACAAAATGACTTCTTCATGTAAAAGTCAGTATTTTGTGTGATCTTCCTTGGCACTAAGCACAATTTGAACTCTTTTAGGGAGACTGTCCTGAAGTTTTCTGAAGAAATTTTCTAGTATATTACACAAGGCTTCTTTCAGCATTTACCAGAGTTCTTATTTAGATTGTCTTTTATTTCTCTGTCCAGCTTATTCTATACTTTGTCTATAATATTCTAGTCCACGACTGTCAGTGTTTTATTAGCTGTTTTTCTCTCCAAATATGATTTCACTGCATTAGCAGTGTGCTTGTGATCGTTATCATGCTAAAAAATAAAACCATTCCAGAAGGAATGGAATGATGAATCAAAATCTGTAATTTCCAGCAATCGTGATCCCATAAATTCTGATAATACCGCCAACGGCACTGGCAGAAATGCAGCCCCATACCAGGACAGACCCTCCACCATATTTCACGCAAGCACTCATTCTTTCATCTCTCTCCAACTCTTCTTCTCACATATTGTCGACAATTGGACTAAACAATGTCAAACTTGGATTCGTCACTCCATAATACTCTTTTCCACTGATCTTCATTTCAATCTTTGTGAGCTTTAACATATCTTAGCCTTTTCACCCTGTTCTTCTTCCAATAAAGTGCTTTGGTTTTTTTTGCTGCTGCCTTACCACAAAGACCATTCCTGATTTAACATCTTCGGACTGTAGAAGGGTCAAATTGGCACCCCGATGAAGCTGCCAGATGCTGACCCAGGTCCTTGCTGGACTTTTTCTTCCTGTCTTTTAAAAAACCCTGAGAAACTGCTCATCAGATTTTGAAAGTTTTTTTGGCCCTCCAGTCCTTTTTTTGTCATTGACCTCTACTGATTCTTCAAAATTCTTTATAACAGCTTGAATACCACATCTTGATTATCCAGTTTGTTTGTTGATTTCCCTTTGAGAGTGCAAAAGTATGATTTTATGTCTGTCAAATTCTGTGATCTTTAGCATTTTGAATGGAATGATGTGATTGAAATTTGGTCTTATTAGCAAGCTTCCAATTAATTAAACTCATACCACATATGTATGTAATGCTCAAGCATGTCTTGCACAAATCTGGTGTAATAGACTTTTTTCTCAGCAGTCATTTTGACATGATATAGTAGGACGAATACAGGTTTTAACAATTACATTAATTAGGGTTCCATTCAGTTTAGGTTCACAAGAGCCAGGTTCTTGCTATTGCTCAAGTGGAAGGGGAGGCCACACTAAAGTCTTGCCATTTTAGCCTATAGAAGCTGTTTTTTCAGATTTTTTCTGTTTTTAAAAACTACAAACAAATATCCTGTATTTTCTGGTTGTATTCTAATAAGGAGACTGAAAAATAATTATATATGGTCATTATACCATTGCTAAAACAGCAAATCTAATTGTGGCCTAAGACTTTTGCACAGTACTGTATTTTCTTTCTTTTTTAACGCATAGAGGGCACCCCTTAGTGTTTGTACTTTATTGTACTGGATCAATATATATATAAGTTTTGCCGTATTATTACTTGCTCCTCAAATACTATGGCCTAGATTTGGAGTTCGGCGGTAGCCGTCAAAACCAGCGTTAGAGGCTCCTAACGCTGGTTTTGGCCGCCCGCTGGTATTTGGAGTCAGTCATTAAAGGGTCTAACGCTCACTTTTCAGCCGCGACTTTTCCATACCGCAGATCCCCCTACGCCATTTGCGTAGCCTATATTTTCAATGGGATCTTTCTAACGCTGGTATTTAGAGTTGTTTCTGAAGTGAGCGTTAGAGCTCTAACGACAAGATTCCAGCCGCCTGAAAATAGCAGGAGTTAAGAGCTTTCTGGCTAACGCCGGTTTATAAAGCTCTTAACTACTGTACCCTAAAGTACACTAACACCCATAAACTACCTATGTACCCCTAAAATTTTTAACCCCTAATCTGCCGACCGCCACCTACGTTATACTTATGTACCCCTAATCTGCTGCCCCTAACCCCGCCGACCCCTGTATTACATTTATTAACCCCTAACTTGCCCCCCACAACGTCGCCGCCAGCTACTTAAAATAATTAACCCCTAATCTTCCGACCGCAAATCGCCGCCACCTACGTTATCCCTATGTACCCCTAATCTGCTGCCCCTAACATCGCCGACCCCTATATTATATTTATTAACCCCTAATCTGCCCCCCTCAACGTCGCCGACACCTGCCTACACTTATTAACCCCTAATCTGCCGAGCGGACCTGAGCGCTACTATAATAAAGTTATGAACCCCTAACCCGCCTCACTAACCCTATCATAAATAGTATTAACCCCTAATCTGCCCTCCCTAACATCGCCGACACCTAACTTCAATTATTAACCCCTAATCTGCCGACCGGAGCTCACCGCTATTCTAATAAATGTATTAACCCCTAAAGCTAAGTCTAACCCTAACACTAACACCCCCCTAAGTTAAATATAATTTTTATCTAACGAAATAAATTAACTCTTATTAAATAAATGATTCCTATTTAAAGCTAAATACTTACCTGTAAAATACATCCTAATATAGCTACAATATAAATTATAATTATATTATAGCTATTTTAGGATTAATATTTATTTTACAGGCAACTTTGTAATTATTTTAACCAGGTACAATAGCTATTAAATAGTTAAGAACTATTTAATAGTTACCTAGTTAAAATAATAACAAATTTACCTGTAAAATAAATCCTAACCTAAGTTATAATTAAACCTAACACTACCCTATCAATAAAATAATTAAATAAACTACCTACAATTACCTACAATTAACCTAACACTACACTATCAATAAATTAATTAAACACAATTCCTACAAATAAATACAATTAAATAAACTAGCTAAAGTACAAAAAATAAAAAAGAACTAAGTTACAGAAAATAAAAAAATATTTACAAACATAATAAAAATATTACAACAATTTTAAACTAATTACACCTACTCTAAGCCCCCTAATAAAATAACAAAGCCCCCCAAAATAAAAAATTCCCTACCCTATTCTAAATTAAAAAAGTTACAAGCTCTTTTACCTTACCAGCCCTGAACAGGGCCCTTTGCGGGGCATGCCCCAAGAATTTCAGCTCTTTTGCCTGTAAAAGAATAAATACAATACCCCCCCCCAACATTACAACCCACCACCCACATACCCCTAATCTAACCCAAACCCCCCTTAAATAAACCTAACACTAAGCCCCTGAAGATCTTCCTACCTTGTCTTCACCATACCAGGTTCACCGATCCGTCCTGAAGAGCTCCTCCGATGTCCTGATCCAAGCCCAAGCGGGGGCTGAAGAGGTCCATGATCCGGTCAAAGTCTTCATCCAAGCGGGGCAGAAGAGGATCTTCCATCCGATTGAAGTCATCATCCAGGCGGCATCTTCTATGGTCTTCCATCCGGAGCGAAGCGGCAGGATCCTGAAGACCTCCAGCGCGGAACATCCATCCGGACCGACGACTGAACGACGAATGACTGTTCCTTTAAGGGACGTCATCCAAGATGGCGTCCCTCGAATTCCGATTGGCTGATAGGATTCTATCAGCCAATCGGAATTAAGGTAGGAATTTTCTGATTGGCTGATGGAATCAGCCAATCAGAATCAAGTTCAATCCGATTGGCTGATCCAATCAGCCAATCAGATTGAGCTCGCATTCTATTGGCTGTTCCGATCAGCCAATAGAATGCGAGCTCAATATACTTCCATTCTATATTTGTGATAAACATCGATATAAAGTATCTACAGTTTAACCTTTACTATTGGTATGAATTGGTATGAATTGATTCACTATTCAATTGCCTAAATTAATTTGAGGATTTTTTGTACACTTTTGATATAATAGGAACATTTGCAGTTTACTGAAGAAGACACACTCTTATTAACGATTTACACTTCAATACACATTGAATTCTAATTAAAACATTAGTCCACAATTTTCTATTGGTTCATCACTTACACTGTATAATTATTTTTATTTTATTTTAATTAGAAATTTATTAATTAATTTTCACACTTTATGATATATAGGATTATATAACAGATTACACGAGTATATTTTTATAGCTATTAATTATTCACATATCTAATTGGTTTAAGGTGGAGCTATTAATTTAATTTCACTTATCTACAGTTTAACCTTTACTATTGGTATGAATTGGTATGAATTGATTCACTATTCAATTGCCTAAATTAATTTGAGGATTTGTTGTACACTTTTGATATAATAGGAACATTTGCAGTTTACTGAAGAAGACACACTCTTATTAACGATTTACACTTCAATACACATTGGATTCTAATTAAAACATTAGTCTACAATTTTCTATTGGTTCATCACTTACACTGTATAATTATTTTAATTTTATTTTAATTAGAAATTTAGTATTATTCTTAAAATAGATCATATATACACATTTCTTTTACACTTTATGATATATAGGATTATATAACGGATTACTCGAGTATATTTTTATAGCTATGAATTGTTCACATATCTAATTGGTTTAAGGTAGAGGTATTAATTTAATTTCACTTATTTATCCAAACCGGCAAAATCCCTTTTTTAAGCGCCACCTTCACTTTGTGTTATTTAAGAGTACAAATAAGTAAGGAAAGTACATAAAAAAAAGAGACAGGCAACTCTCTCTAGGCATAGCTGCCACTAATAATCAAGTACTACTGATAAATACAATAGAGAATGTGGCTTATAAGAACAATAAGCTACTACAGGCTAAATAAATAAAACATAAGGAAGCATACTTTTCACTTTTGGGTATCAAAGCAAGCAGTTCCCTCATAGGTACAAGATAAATATTGTAATAGAGAAATGTTACAGATATTTAAATTGCGCCCAGTAATATCTATGGCAACATAACTCTAGGTGACTCATCAGATCTAAAACTATAACAATATACATGAGAGCTACAAGTGCATGAGTGCTGCAACATTCTATATATAGCATTGCTCAGTAGCTTCAGACATCAATATCAATAAAAATTGCATCTAAGGGTTATCATCAACATAAAACAGACTGTGTCTATGATAGTTAAATCAATAACTAACTTGTTGGTAAGAGGAATCAAGGAATGTCCTTCACTAAAGTAAGTATACTGACATTGCTGCCAATGACTGCACCTTGTAAACTTAAAGGGATGCTAAACCCATTTTTTTTTATTTAATAATTCAGATAGAGGGGGGTAGTTATCAAGCCGTCTACTTTTCTGGCTTCGCCGGCCCAATACGCCCGCCTAAGCTCGCCTCACATCGCCGCCGCGGACCTGAAAAAATACGCCTAAGTTATCAAATAAAGCTGTCAAAAAGCCGCGGGGCGATGAGCAGCGGACTGTGACAGTTATCACTCATCCGATCTCGCTGCCCTTCGGCTTTTTCCCAGCTTTATTGCTAGCCTGTCACTAAGCACTCACACTAAACTACACTGTTCTATCCCTATACCGGCGCCCCCGGAGCCTCCCGCAACTCAATAAAGTTACTAACCCCTAAACCGCCGCTCCTAGACCCTGCCGCAACTCTTATAAATGTATTAACCCCTAAACCGCCGCTCCTAGACCCGGCCGCAAGTCTTATAAATGTATTAACCCCTAAACCGCCGCTCCCGGACACCGCTGCCACCTACAGTATACCTAGTAACCCCTATCCTGCCCCCCCTACACCGTCGCCCTCTATTATAAAGTTATTAACCCCTATCCTGCTGATCCCGCACCTCTCCGCAACTAAATAAATAGTTTAACCCCTAAACCGCCGCTCCCTGAACCCGTCGCAACCTATAGTAAACCTATTAACCCCTATCCTGCCCCCCTACACCGTCGTCACCTATAATAAATTTATTAACCCCTAATCTGCCTCCCCTACACCGTCGCCACCTATAATAAATTTATTAACCCCTATCCTGCCCCCCACTACGCCGCCGCCACTGTAATAAAATTATTAACCCCTAAACCTAAGTCTAACCCTAACCCTAACGCCCCCCTAACTTAAATATTAATTAAATAAATCTAAATAATATTTTTATTATTAACTAAATGAATCCTATTTAAAACTAAATACTTACCTTTAAAATAAACCCTAATATAGCTACAATATAAATAATAATTATATTCTAGCTATGTTAGGATTTATTTTTATTTTACAGGTACCTTTCAATTTATTTTTACTATGTACAATAGCTATTAAATAGTTATTAACTATTTAATAGCTTACCTAGCTAAAATAAACTGAAATTTACCTGTAAAATAAATCCTAACCTAAGTTACAATTACACCTAACACTACACTATACTTTAATAAATTATTCCTATTTAAAAATAAATACTTACCTGTAAAATAAACCCTAAGATAGCTACAATATAATTAATAATTATATTGTAGCTATCTTAATATTTATATTTATTTTACAGGTAACTTTGTATTTATTTTAGCTAGTTAGAATAGTTATTAAATAGTTATTAACTATTTAATAACTACCTAGCTAAAAGAAATACAAAATTACCTGTAAAATAAATCCTAACCTAAGTTACAATTAAACCTAATACTACACTATCATTAAATTAATTAAATAAACTACCTACAAATAACTACAATTAAATACAATTACATAAACTAACTAAAGTACAAAAAATAAAAAAAGCTAAGTTACAAAAAATAAAAAAATAAGTTACAAACAAGCGATAGGCCAGCTTTGCTGGATCAAACACACATGTAGACCTGCTTTGGCCAGATTATCTCCGTTATACACCCATATTTTTCGTACATGGGATACAATTAGATTGAAGACTTAGGGAATCACCACATTTATTTCCCCTATGACATCTGTCCCAATAAATACCGAATTTAATAAGGGAATTATTCCAAAGGAATCATGTTCCTTAGACGCAGGCCCAATGATAACATTTGCATGTTTGGCTGAAGGGGGGTCATTGAAACCAAGAACACAACTTACAGAGTTGGTCGGGGGGACCTTTTCTCGCTGGTTAAAATATGCCCAGTTAACTCATTTCATAGGTTCTACACCTTACAAGCAAAATCTTTTGAGGAGCCTGACAACATTTGAAAGGCTTTGCTACAGGGGGGAGGGGGGGGGTACCTAAGGGGTCCCTGTCGCTGACAAAAAAATTATTAGATGAGACGCTTACTCTCCCACCTTCCTCATTTTATCACTCCTCAAAATCATCCTCCTCTCCTGGGATTTTGGAACTTAATCACAAGATTTTGTTTTGGTGGTATCTTACCCCGGACAGGCTTAAACGTATCTACCCCAACTCTAACGCGTCCTGTTGGAGGGGTTGTGGGTCTCCTGGCACCATGGCCCACATTTGGTGGCATTGCCCAAAATTGCTCCCATTCTGGGAGGAGATTGTCAACCGTTTGAAATCAGTCATGGGAGAACATTTTGAGTTATCTCCAGCTACGGCCCTCCTTAACTATAAACCAGATAAGATATGTAAAATTAAATGGAGACTTTTACAATACAGCTTAAATGGAGCTAGATTACTCATTGCCCGAAAGTGGAAATCCCCTAATGCCCTTACTTTACAGGAGTGGTTACATAATACATCAGAGCTGCTGGAGGTGGAGGAATACTCATATTTTAAGAACGGCAGCCTTCCCCTTTATCATAACATCCAGTTTTATTGGCAAACGCTTATAAATTCACATGCAGATTGAATTAGTTTATGAGAATAGTACCTGCGGGTCCCAGTCGGACCAGACACTTTCTTCTCTTTCTCTTACTTTTCTTTCCCTTCTCTTCCCCAGCTTCTCTCCCCTCTTCTCTACTCTTCTTCTTTTTTCAGTATCTTACTTGGCTTCTGGTTTGGAACTTATTTGTTGTGTGTTCAACATATGGTATGTACTAATGAACGTAGAATTATGCTCTTAATATACTCAGTCTAGCTCGAGGTACGCATACCGATCTCTGAGGTGAATATAACCTCAGTATATTCTGATTGGACAAAGTATCCAGAGACTTTGATGGTAACCTAGACACTCGCCATTTATGCCTCTCTGAGATGCTGAAGAACTCTATGACCTAGATTTGGAGTTTGGCGTTCCGATCAGCCAATAGAATGCAAGCTCAATCTGATTGGCTGATTGGATCAGCCAATCGGATTGAACTTGATTCTGATTGGCTGATTCCATCAGCCAATCAGAATATTCCTACCTTAATTCCGATTGGCTGATAGAATCCTATCAGCCAATCGGAATTCGAGGGACACCATCTTGGATGACGTCATTTAAAGGAACCGTCATTCGTCGTTCAGTCGTCGGCCAGGATGGATGTTCCACGGTGGAGGTCTTCAGGATGCTGCTGCTTCGCTCCGGATGGATGCCGCTTGGATGAAGACTTCAATCGGATGGAAAACCTCTTCTGCCCCACTTGGATGAAGACTTCAGCCGGATCATGGACCTCTTCAGCCCCCCACTTGGGCTTGGATCAGGACATCGGAGGAGCTCTTCTAGACGGATCGGTGTGATACCCGGTGAGGTGAAGACAAGGTAGGATGATCTTCAGGGGCTTAGTGTTAGGTTTATTTAAGGGGGGTTTGGGTTAGATTAGGGGTATGTGGGTGGTGGGTTGTAATGTTGGGGGGCTTGGGTATTGTATGTTTTTTTTAAAAGGCAAAAGAGCTGTATTTCTTGGGGCATGCCCCGCAAAGGGCCCTGTTCAGGGCTGGTAAGGTAAAAGAGCTTTGAACTTTAGTAATTTAGAATAGGGTAGGGCATTTTTTTATTTTGGGGGCTTTGTTATTTTATTAGGGGACTTAGAGTAGGTGTAATTAGTTTAAAATTGTTGTAATATTTTTCTTATGTTTGTAAATATTTTTTTATTTTTTGTAACTTAGTTCTTTTTTATTTTTTGTACTTTAGCTAGTTTATTTAATTGTATTTATTTGTAGCAATTGTATTTAATTAATTTATTGATAGTGTAGTGTTAGGTTAATTGTAGGTAATTGTAGGTAGTTTATTTAATTAATTTATTGATAGTCTAGTGTTAGGTTTAATTGTAACTTAGGTTAGGATTTCTTTTACAGGTAAATTTGTAATTATTTTAACTATTTTAGCTATTAAATAGTTCTTAACTATTTAATAGCTATTGTACCTGGTTAAAATAAATACAAAGTTACCTGTAAAATAAATATAAATCCTAAAATAGCTATAATATAATTATAATTTATATTGTAGCTATATTAGGATTTATTTTACAGGTAAGTATTTAGCTTTAAATAGGAATAATTTATTTAATAAGAGTTAATTAATTTCGTTAGATTTAAATTATATTTAACTTAGGGGGGGTGTTAGTGTTAGGGTTAGACTTAGCTTTAGGGGTTAATACATTTATTAGAATAGCGGTGAGCTCCAGTCGGCAGATTAGGGGTTAATGTTTGAAGTTAGGTGTCGGCGATGTTAGGGAGGGCAGATTAGGGGTTAATACTATTTATGATAGGGTTAGTGAGGCGGATTAGGGGTTAATAACTTTATTATAGTAGCGCTCAGGTCCGGTCGGCAGATTAGTTGTTAATAATTGTAGGCAGGTGGAGGCGACGTTGTGGGGGGCAGATTAGGGGTTAATAAATATAATATAGGGGTCGGCGATGTTAGGGCAGCAGATTAGGGGTACATAAGGATAATGTAAGTAGCGGCGGTTTACGGAGCAGCAGATTAGGGGTTAATAAATATAATATAGGGGTCGGCGATGTTAGGGCAGCAGATTAGGGGTACATAGGGATAATGTAAGTAGCGGCGGTTTACGGAGCGGCAGATTAGGGGTTAATAATAATATGCAGGGGTCAGCGATAGCGGGGGCGGCAGATTAGGGGTTAATAAGTGTAAGGTTAGGGGTGTTTAGACTCGGGGTACATGTTAGAGTGTTAGGTGCAGACGTAGGAAGGGTTACCGCATAGCAAACAATGGGGCTGCGTTAGGAGCTGAACGCGGCTTTTTTGCAGGTGTTTGGTTTTTTTTCAGCTCAAACAGCCCCATTGTTTCCTATGGGGGAATCGTGCACGAGCACGTTTTTGAGGCTGGCCGCGTCCGTAAGCAACTCTGGTATCGAGAGTTGAAGCTGCGTTAAAAATGCTCTACGCTCCTTTTTTGGAGCCTAACGCAGCCTTTATGTGGTCTCTCAATACCAGAGTTATTTTTATGGTGCGGCCAGAAAAAAGGCGGCGTTAGTTTTTCGGGTCGTTACCGACAAAACTCCAAATCTAGCCGTATATTAGTAATCTCTTCATCAGTCTATGACTCAACTTTGTTACTTGTACTAGATGACAGTGTAATTTTATATATGTTGCAATGGTTGGACATTTCTGATGTACACGTTTCCTTCAATAAAGCTTTTTAAAAAAAAAAAAAAAACAACTTTATGGGCTATATAAATAGATCATCTACAAAACATTTATGCAAAGGAAAAATTAGTGTATAATGTCCCTTTAAGCTATGTCCTTGCATCAGCAGAGCATTTACTACGGGGCTCAAGTCCATCCCTAAAATAGTTTGACTTCTAAATAAGAGAGAAGAAGTAGAAACACAATAAGAAGACAAGCGTTATAGCTGATTGGTTTTAGCCAATGTGACTACAGTGCCAAGTTTATTAAGTGTATACACCAAGTGATTAAGGTACAAATTCATTTAAACCAGTAGATGAACCGTGATAACATCAAATTAATACCACAAAGTATGTTTGGTCAGTTATATCTGTATAGACATAGGAGTACCATCTGTTCCACAGCTCCCTGACTCTGTTCATTATCAACATAGCTAGCAATGACAGTGTCTGCACACTGGTATATTCCCTGTCATCCATTCTGCTCTCCACATGGTGTAACTCCACACAGTGTACTAACCTCTACGGAGGGCGACCTATCCACTTTAAGTTCACTGTGGTGATAAAGTACAAGGAGAAATAGGAGATGGTCCCCCGACACTCTGCAATCCCCCTGAGTTGCATTAATATGGATCTCTGTGGCATCATCATAGGGAGCAGCAATAAAGGAAGGGTGAAACGTCTCTTGCAGCTCTTCCAAAAGAACAGCTTGATGAGCTTGCAACAAGTTGTTGATATCAATCAAAATAGCAGCCTCCATACTTATATCGTGGAAAACAGAAAAGCTTCACTGCTCATTAACTTGGATAAACTGAGGGTGGGGTGAATAGTGCAGCAGCCAAAAATCCCCAGATTGTAAAACAAACTGGATAGCCCTCTTCAGCAGTTGGCTCTACCCTACATTGTTGTAGATTGCATTGCTCAATACATTATACTATCCTCATAATCTCTAGGTGATTTCTTTCTGAAGTAGACTTCTCTTTAGCATATAATTTAGTCTGGTCTGGTTGTCTGGTTGCATAAATATGTACCAAACACTATAGCAGACTTATTAGAGTTTTATAAATAGTAGAACCATCCTCTGGTCTACAATCAGCAACTTAGCTTGCAAATAGATGCAGTATCCAGAATGTCCTCTCTATGGTACATGAATCATCAAAAGGGTCCACATTAGGGGGCGGAGCCGACTACCAAGATGGAAAGTCGCATTTAGGAGAAGCTCCGTGTGATAGTTTACATTGGGACCAGATAAGCATGTAATCCATCGCACTTTTTAGCCCTTATTAGACTGATACCCCTTCATAATCAGCACTGCTGCTGCAGATCACTAAAAAAAAGAGGAGTAAGACCCTGTACCGGAGCCACACAGACACCGGAGTTACATCCAGACCACGCCGGAGACGGGCCCACTCATTACCCGCAACAGGGGAAGCTGCAGATCAGTGTCCCGCTCCGGACTACAAGTAAGACCTTGTTAAAGGCCACCTTAGCACTTGCACCTTAACTTGCACTAAGATACCGGGTGGGGCCCGAAACTAGATTCACACGCCATCTTAGACTGCAGCAGCTCTCAGTGAAAGCGCACGCAGCGCATACATTTTTGCTCAGGGGTACAGCGTAAGGGCCTTAAAACTTATGGACTTTGCTCATGAAGTAAACACTTACTTGGGACATTCCTTCTAATCGGATAGTAAGTAAGAAAAAGCACTTTTTACGACCCAATCTGCACATGTGGCTTGATGCGACACAAATAGTTTTGCACTCTGCCTTCAGATCACTAAATTTGGAGTCGCATTTGAATCTCAATAGGACACAAACCTCATTAAAGGCACAAACGATCGAAGTGATTCAAGTTAGCAATAACCGTATAGACTCACTGGAAATCTTATCACCCCCACTAGGCCGCAGGCTGCAAACATATAAACAGCACAGATTACGCGCCAAGTTGCACGGCATCACTAGTATCACAGGATGTCTTCAAAGCGGCTCACAAAAGGGGACAAAGCAGCAAAATCCACTTCAGCTGCAAGCACCAAACTGAACACCTATTTTAAAGCTTTAACCACTTCACAGCACTCCGATGCAGAATTAGAAGAAGAGGCAGGAGAAATGTCTACAAATACATCCCCTAAATCAACAACATCAGAGAAAAGTGCCCCATTGACAAGGGCTGATATAGATTCTTTACCAACCAAAGCAGACTTTAATACCCTATTGCATCAAGTTGCAAAGATTGTAAAGGATGGCTTGGCAGAAGTCAGGAAAGATTTAGTAGATATGGGGGAGAGAATTGAATATATAGAAGAGCAAGCAAATGACACCAATAATGTATTAGATGGTCACTCTAGATGCCTCTCGATACAAGACATTGAAATTCAGCAATTAAAGAGCCACCTGGAGGACCTAGACAATAGGGGGAGACGGCAGAACCTGAGAATTAGAGGAGTACCTGAGAATGTCACACAGGATCTCACCCCACAATACCTGCAAAGACTTTTTCATTTTCTAACAAAAGATAACACTGCACCCCCATACCAGCTAGACAGAGCTCATAGGGCTCTTAGACCCAAACCGGGAGATGCTGACCCCCCACGGGATATAATCATTAAATTTCATCAATACCAAGATAAAGAACTGGTCGCGCAAGCAGCGAGGAAAGCATCTCCCCTCAGCTTCGAAGGTCACACAATACAAATCTATGCAGACCTTAGTCCCATGACGCTGAATAACAGAAAAGAAGCCAGGTACCTCACCGAACACCTGCGAGAACTGGAGATTCCCTATAGGTGGGGATTCCCCTTCTGCTTAAGAGTAAACAAAGGAAACAAAGTTGCCACTTATAAATCCACTGAGGATCTTGAAGAATTCTGCAAATTGATTGACATTCCACTGCCTACCCTACCATCAATACACAAGAAATCCCTTACAGGAACCAACCTAACAGGGGAGACGCAGCTTCCACAGCGGCCCCACTGGCAAAAGGTCAACCGGAAAAGAACAAGAAACCAGACCCCACCAATACAGAATAACTCGAAAATGGTGGAGGACACCTGATTAATTAGGTGCAAGACCTAAAAATAAGGACGTTTGTCCAAAATGAGAGCTCACCCTCCATCAGAAGGACTTTAAATTGAGAGTATTAAGACCTAGCCGAGACCACATATACCTGTAGCATGTGGAATTCAAGAATCTAATAATAACTGTTTCCCTGTAGAAGCTAGATGAATACTGAGCTAATTCTATAAACCTCACAAGATATGCATGTAACATAGAATTCATTTACTGTTCATTTCCCAATGTGAATGTTGAGATTATTTCAATTTCTATCCACCCCCTACCTAGATTAATTTAGACACTACTGTGTTTAAAGATCAAGATATGTTATTTGATGTTGATAGCTTTGTTATGTTATCATTGATTTTTCTTGTTATTGTTGTTCTGTTTTTAAGAAGTCAGCAAACGATTCCTCAGAGATACTATTCCCACATAGGTGTTTCAACTGTTCATGAAGGCATTAGAAATCCTAGTAAGCCCGGATATAGAGAAAGCAGCGGTAAGTCTCGTACCTTTCTGGGGGCGGGGGGGGCTGGCCTACACCACACCACAGTACACGCCAACAAACCAACCGATAAGCAAAACCATTCAGATCTAGTAGATTATGGCTAATAAACAGTTAGTGTTGCTGTCCCAAAACTGTAGAGGCCTTAACTCTCCCACAAAGAGGTCTATAGCCCTTAACCACTTCCGTAAACTTAAGGGTGACATCATTTTCATCCAAGAAACCCATTTTCTGGGATCTAATGCCCCAAAATTTAAATCAATAGATTACCCTTTGGGTTTCTTTAATGACAACCCAAACAAGAAGATAGCGGGAGTTGGGGTCTTGTTCAATAAGAATGTCCCCTTTCAATTATTAGATAAATATGTAGACAGAGAAGGCAGATTCCTTATACTGAGAGGTTCTATATTCGAAACGCCAGTCACATTGGCTTGTGTTTACGCTCCTAATGTGAAACAAGCAAGGTTTATTAGGAGGGTATGTGAAAAACTCCTCGAAATCAAGACGGGAATATTAATAGTGGGTGGTGATCTGAATGTACCCCTAGAACCGAAAATAGATAGCTCAGCTTCTAGTTCAAAGGGACCCCACAATGTCAGCATAAATGTCGCAGACAGCCTTAAATCAGTATCTCTAGTGGATGTATGGAGACTACAGCATGCACGCTCCAAAGACTTTACCTTTTACTCATTTGCAAAGAAATCATACTCTCGAATAGACTACCTGTTGTTAGAACACAGTCACCTCACTTTAGCAACCCACACAGAAATCACCCCGGCAGCTTGGTCTGACCATGCGACTGTACTCTTAGAGATGGACTGGCCTACAAAACCTCTGAGACACTCATTTTGGAGAATAGATGACTCACAACTCCACGACCCTGTGATAGTAAAGGACATTAGGGATAAATTGGAAGAATACTTTACTCATAATTCTGACTCAGTAGATACGAAGGGTGTCCTATGGGAAGCTCATAAAGCGGTAATAAGAGGCAATCTTATTAGCCACAGCATTAGATTAAAGAAACTCCATAACCTGACTTACAAAGAACTAGCGGCAGACTTACACAGAGCAGAAAACAATCATAAACAGACCCCTGCTGACGATAGGTCCCTCACTAAATTAACAGAGGCTAGACTAGCATTTAACTCATACCTAACCAAAGTAGCTCATAGGAAGGCATTATTCTTAAACAAGGTGTATTTCCAGGGAGGGAATAGAGCGGGAGCATTATTAGCAAAGGCTCTACATAAAAAGACAGCCAAACACCATATTTTCAACATAAAAGACAGCTATGGAAATAACACCCATAAGAGTCCAGAGATAGCGGAAGTCTTCAGGCGCTTCTATGACAACATCTATAACTTAGATAGGTCCCTGCCTTCCCCAAACGCAATAGATATAGACAACTATTTGAGGTCAATAGACCTCCCAAGACTAAGCGAACAACAAAAAATGGTACTAGAGGAACCAATTACAATACAAGAAATCCTTCAGGCTATTAAATCTCTGCCTACAGGAAAGAGCCCTGGGCCAGATGGCCTATCGAATAAATATTACAAAACATTTAGTACGGTACTAGCGCCCCACCTGCTCTCACTGTTCCAAGCCATTGATGAAAGAGAACAATTTCCCACCCTAACAAAAGAAGCGCATATCGCAGTGATACCGAAGCTATCAGATACCTATCAGATACCCCATCTAAATTTAGACCAATATCCCTCCTAAATACGGACTTGAAAATCTACGCGAAAATCCTGGCAACAAGAATCAGCGCCTTCCTCCCATCCTTAATACATACAGATCAGGTTGGTTTTGTCCCTGGCAGAGAAGCCAGGGACAACACCATAAGAGCTTTACAGTTAATAGAATATGCTAAGACACAGGGATTAAGCTCCATATTATTAACGTCTGACGCAGAAAAGGCGTTTGACCGCCTTAACTGGTCTTTTCTATTTGCCACCCTAGAAAAATTTGGCTTTGGAAAATTAATAATAAACAGAATCCGGTCAATGTACTTTAAACCAACAGCAAAGATTAAAGTAAATGGTGTATTGTCTGATTCCTTTCAGATAGGAAATGGGACAAGGCAAGGATGCCCTTTGTCTCCCTTACTATTCGTGCTGAGCATTGAGACACTGGCAGCGCGTATAAGACAGAATGAGCAAATTAAAGGGATATCTTTGGGTCCTAACAACTACAAGGTCTCGCTTTACGCGGATGATGTACTGCTATCTCTTACCTCCCCAGACACATCCCTTCCCGCGGTGACAGAGGAGTTTAGGGAATTTGGTAAACTATCGTTCTTCTCAATTAATCACCAAAAGTCTGAGATATTAAACATAAATTTAACGGAAAAGGAGTTAGACTCGCTAATGAGGGACTGTCCCTACCAACTGCAACCCAAGACAATTAAATATCTAGAAATAAACCTAACGCCCAGAAATAAGCTTCTGTTTAGTGCTAACTTTAAATCACTCTATAATAACACACAGTCTGACCTGAAGGACTGGGGGTCGAAGCCCATCTCTTGGTGGGGGAGGATTCAAACATTGAAAATGACAGCTCTCCCCAGAATCTTGTATATTATGCAAGCACTACCAATACATCTTCCGCACAACTTTCTCAAGCAACTGCAGGCTTTGCTAAATAAATATGTTTGGGGCTCGATAAAACCTCGAGTAGATAGGAATACTCTTTATAAAACTCTAGCGACCGGGGGGGTGGGACTTCCTTGCATAGCGACATATTATAGATCAATAGGAGTACAGAGGGTATTGGATTGGAACAGGAACGAGGCTACAAAGGCTTGGATAACGATTGACTCCCACATACTGAAAACCCCGCAAGTGGGATCCCTGTGCTGGATTCCCAAGTCACATAGACCAGTAGCGACTACCACCTTCAAATTCTACACCTCAGTATTTACGATTTGGGATGAGGTCCTGAGGACTTGCCCTTCCATCTCAACATTGAGATCACCCCTGACCCCAGTGTCCCCGAACGCAGAATTCTTGGGTGGCATGGACTATAGCCTGGTAAACAAAACTCTAGACGAGATTGGATACACGATACCCATACATAAGGTTTTGAACGGACAGAGACTTAAAGACAGACAAGAACTAGGGGACATCCTGAATGGGGCTTTTGCAAGCTGGTTAAAATATGGACAACTGCGACACCTTTTTGACAAGTCTGAGCATAAGCCTGACTGGACGAGACCTATGACCCGCTTTGAGACCATATGCACTGCTCAAGGCCCCCTACGACACACATTATCATTAGCAAAATCCATATTACAGGGAGACGGCAGGGTTACACGACCGTCATATACAAACAAATGGCAGCAAGACCTAAATATTGCCCTAGAGGACAAAGAATGGAGCAGGATTTATGCTCTGGTGAAGAAATCATCATCATCCACTAGAATTCTAGAGCTCAATTATAAGTTATTGTCCAGGTGGTACCTGACACCATCACGCCTTAAAAGTATATACCCAAATTCATCCGATCTCTGCTGGAGGGGATGCAGCCTCAGGGGAACTATGTCCCATATGTGGTGGGACTGCCCCGTGGTCAGGCCATTTTGGCAGGAGATAGAACTCTTTTTTAGACAACTATTAGATGACACATTTACACTAACCCCCGTTATTGCACTATTGAATGCCCTCCCCAGAAACATATGCCAACTTAGACAAAAGGTGATCCAGTTCTCCCTGAACTCAGCCAGGTCTTTGATAGCTAGCAAGTGGAAAACCCCTGTAAAGCCTACAGTGCAGGAGTGGCTGAAACATGTAGATGACACTCTACTTCTAGAGGAATACAGTTATTTTAAAACACAAAGAAAGGCCTTATTTCTAGACATCAAATTATACTGGGATCTAACAAAAGCAAGTTTCACACACTCACGGCTGGCCGAGCCCCCAACGCCCCCAGGGCGAGAAAAGATGATAGACTCAGGGAGGTAATTAATCACCCCAGTAGAAGTATTAATGAGAGACTGTAAACTATGATACTAATGAGCACATTGCCATCATATTGACCGCCCAGTCTATATTTATACCAGGATAGATGTATTTCAGAAAGTACTTTTTATACATTAAGCTAATGTGTTTTGTATTGCTAAGTTCAGTAGAGGGATTTATAATAAATTGTAGAATTTGACACTACTGTGCACACTGCCTTCAAAATGCCCACCTAGGCTATGTCTACACCAGGAAAGTTGTATCTCAAAAGTAATTGCTATATGTTAAGCTGACATGACTCATGTTATTAAGTTAAATGTTTTAAGAAATGTGACTTTACCATGATCAATGTATTTTTGTGAAAACCAATAAAACTTTTTGAAAACAAAAGGGTCCACATTAGGTTAAAGCATGGGTGTTCTTCCTTATATATTACAATACTGAGATGCTGCACGATGAGGTACCTTCTATTGCTTTTATTTTTTTTCTTTCTGTGTGTAACTGTTTACTTTTGGGATGGAGTTTGGAATAATCTCTTTATTTTTATTAAAGGTCAATTCTATTGCAAAGCCACAACATATTTTATTTGTTTGCTTATGCTCGACAGCTTCTTTAGAATTGTTAAATATATGTTTAAGTCATTGTGATACAAATGTGATATGGCAGGCCATATATGAGTAAATTGTTGGATGAATCAGTGTTTTAACTGATCTATATGTTAGTTAAAGACCTTAACTAGTCGTTATGATGCCCATATATATACGCTGTCAGCATTTATCATTGCACAAGCATGTTCTGGGGAACTGCTTGTGCAATGCCACTCCCTGCAGATTTGCGGACAATCGGCCGCTAGCAGGGGGTGTCAATCAACCCGAACACCCACTCTGAGGTGGCGGACAGAAATCAATCGAATGCAATCGGGTTGATTGACATCCCCTGCCCAGTTCACAAGACAACGCTGCCTGCATTTATCGATGTGCGGCAGACATGATACACTAAATCAAATCATGTCCGTCCGCACAATAAATTGGCCCCATAGCTACCACCCTAATACTATGACTGCATAAAAGCTTTCAACAAAATATATTACCCATACTTAAAAATTACTTTTTCAATGGAAAACAAAGAAAAAAGAATGCTTGCAAGCCCTTCTGTTTTCCTGGTGGAATTATATAAAGACAATTTTTATCCTGAAAACAGGGTATCTCGCTAAGGGGTGTATACTGCATTTTCATATAAAAAGGAGATGTATATGTAATCTGTGTACTTTGTCATGGCCAACGGGTGATCACTGTAACTTTAACCCAGGAGTTAGCCATAAAGGCTAAATCATTGTACACCAAACATCCTTTTTATCTGTCTATATTGCATTTACTATGTAATGTATTTATTGTATGGATTTATAAGGTTGTATTTATGTCTCTACATACCATACATTTCAAGTTGTGATAGGACTACCTATGACAGGTGTAGTGACCCTTAGCATAAGGCCTTCGGGCTTAGACCAACGTTAGGCCTTTCACTTTTTACACCAAAACAATTACTTCTACAATCACGGCTAATTACACTACCATTGCCTCTCAGGAGCATGTCTAGTTCATAACCTTTAACCCATAGTCTTCTGGGTTTCATATTTCACTTTATACCCCTGTCAGATATTCTTACCGCATGGTACCTTAGGTCCCTCAATAGCAAGGGGACACACCATCCAGTCACCAGTTGGCAGAGTTAATTCATAGTAGTTGAAACTAGGGTCACCCCCCACACCTGTTCATTGTGTGTTGATCTGTGTATTTTATCATGGCCTACGGGTGATCACTGAAACTTTTACCCAGGAGTTAGCCATCATGGCTAAATCATGGTACGCCAAACATTCTTTCCATCTGTTTATATTGTATTTACCATGTAATGTATTTATAGTTTGGATTTAAAAAGTTACATCTCTATCTCTACATACCACACATTTCAAGTTTTGACAGGACAACCTCTGACAGGTATAGTAATCCTTTGCATAAGGCCCTCGGGCTTAGACCAATGTTAGGTCTTTTACTATTTACATCGAAACAATTACTTTTACAATTGCAGTTAATTACCCTACAATTGCCTCTCAGGAGCATGCATAGTTAATATCCCTTAACCCATAGTCCTCTGGGCTTTGTATTTCATTTTATACACCTGTCAGATATTTTTTGCCGCAAGGCACCTTAGGTCCCTCAATAGCGAGGTGACACACCATCCAGTCATCAGATGGCAGAGATAATTCATAATAGTTGAAACTGGGGTCACTTCCCACACCCGTTCACTATCCAAATCCCTGACCCCAGATCTCCAGTCGGGTAATGTTCTAGTTCTCCTAGTCACTTAGTAATGTTGAACAATCATCCCATTCTCAGTATTAGTTGATAGAATTATTTACACACTGGGGGGGGGGGTGGATCTGGATCTGTCCAACACCCCTCCCACCGTTTAGGAGACTTTTTCCTATCGGTTATTTGACCTGCTCAGGTCGCTATGTTCTATTGTTTTGTATTTGTTTGTTTGTACTGTTCTTTTTATGTTATGCTGTTTAAACTGTTGATAATACAGACACTAAGATCACTGCTACCCACTCAAAGTTGCACATCACCAATCAACTTATCTCCCACTAACATGGGATGATACTTAATCCCACCCCATCACGATGAATCCTGGAGACTTTTTCCCTATCTCATCCTCACATTAACTACTAATGTCTTCCCAAGATAAACCCAAACTAACCCTTTTAACAATTAATGCTAAAGGTCTTAATAGCCCAAACAAACGTAATTTAGCTCTTAGGGACTTTAGGCATCAAGGGGGCGATATTATATTTCTCCAGGAGACCCACTTTATCTCCGGGAGGGAACCAAAGACTTATCATTATAAATTTGGAGATTCTAATTACGCATCTCATAAAGTGAAGAAAAATGGCATTGGAATTCTCTTTAAGAGAAACATACCCTTTAAGCTCCACAAAAAAGAGGGCCGATATATAATCCTCATAGGCACTCTATATAGCAGTCAAGTTACTGTAGCGAGTGTATATGCACCCAATTCCGGTCAAGGGAAATTTTTCAAGAGATTCACTAATATACTCTTGGAGGAGGGTAAGGGATCACTTATAGTCGGTGGGGATTTTAACATTACACTTAACCCAGCTATGGACACCTCTACAGGCTCGTCATATATTCCCCATAATACTATACACAATTTCAAAACACACCTGCAGAATACAGTCCTGCAGGACGTATGGAGAATAATTCACCCAGAAAATAGATCTTATACCTACTACTCCCCCCTCAACAATCTCACTCACGAATCGATTACTTCATGATGGATGTAACCAGCCTCTCAATAGTCAAAACAATCGCTATTCTCCCCAGAGTCTGGTCTGACCATTCAATGATTACATGTACTTTTTCCTGGCCTACTGCCCCATTAATCCCCTTCCAATGGAAAATGGATGAGAGTGTGTTAGACGACCCAATATACTATACAAAAGTGGAAAAAATCCTTACTGAATATTTTGCTATCAATAAGGGCACGGTGCTAGATGACAGAACCCTGTGGGAGGCTCATAAGTGAGTACTTAGGGGAGAATTTATGAGTATCAAAGCTCACCAAACCAAAATGAACAATATGAATTTAAAGAAAATATTGGATGAGATTGAAAACTTAGAAGGAAACCTCCTAAGAAACCCTAATAACCCCACCATAAAAGAGAACCTAGAAATTCAAAGAAACAAAGTTAAAACCCTCCGAACATACGAATACAAATCCCAAGCGCTTAAACTGCAACAAACATATTATGACAGGGATAACAAATGTAGTCGCTTATTTGCACAAAAACTGAAATGTAAAACATATAAATCCTTTGTGCTAGAGATTAGGGGCAAAGATCAAAAAAATATTCTACAACTGAACAAATAGCCGAAGCATTCAGAACATACTATGAATCGTTATATAACTTGACACCCTCAGATACTATGGCAGGATGCAACCTTTCCCAGATTAAACAGCAGAAAATAGATAACTACTTAGACAAACTTAAGTTTCCCCAAATCTCTAAAGATCAATCTGACTCCCTTGATAAACCCTTTACCTGCGAGGAGCTGGAGAGGGTCATTAAAGATCTTCCGTCTGGTAAGGCTCCGGGACCGGACGGTTTCACCAATTATTACTACAAAAAATTCAAAGAACACCTGATCCCACACCTCTTGCCAATCTTTAATTCCATCTCAGAGAACAACCCATTCCCCAAACATGCACTCGAGGCTCACATAACAGTCATCCCAAAACCCGGAAAAAGTTCCGATAGGGTAGAAAACTACAGGCCAATATCCCTATTGAACTCTGATGTGAAAACCTGCGCAAAACTTCTAGCTGTCCATTTGAACCAAATTCCCCCAGATATCATAGTAAATGACCAAGTGGGATTCATATCCACCAGAGAAGCCAGGGACAATACGATCAGGGCCCTCCATATTATCGATCAGGCATCATCTAACCAAAATCCCCTAGCCATAGTGTCAACGGACGCGGAGAAAGCTTTGTTGGCACTTCCTCAAGTCTGTACTGTTTAGATTTGGGCTTAGCGAATCTGTAATCTCTAAAATATTTGCTCTATATATTAATCCAGACGCCAGGGTTAAAGTGAACGGAACCCTCTCCCACTTGTTCACTATCTCAAACGGCATCAGACAAGGGTGCCCCCTCTCCCCTTTACTTTTTGCTTGCCTGGTAGAAGCATTTGCCATACGGATACGTGCCCAACAAGACATTAAGGGAATACAGATAAAAAACACTACACATAAGATATTGTTATACGCGGATGACATTTTATTTTTTCTTACAAATCCATCCACCTCCATTCCTCCACTCCTAGACGCCTTTGCTGAATTCAGTTCAGTTTCAAATTTTCTAATTAATGAATCCAAGTCGGAAATCCTTAACGTCTCACTCTCATCTGAGGAAACACAACTGATTAAACAAATTTGCCCCTTTAAGTGGCAAACAAAAAAATTGAAATACTTGGGTATTTTTCTAACACCTTCCTTAAATTATATTTTTGAGACCAATTTTAAAACATTACAAAAAATCCTGGGGGGGCGGAGCCAAGCCGTGCTGGGACATGGCTGTGTTTCAGTAGTGCTCCGGTGATATTGCAGCTCATCTAGCCTAAAGTTCATAGGTGGAGACCTTACCTATAACACACTGGACCCCTGGGCTTAATAACAAGGACCGGCACAGTATTTGGGGACACCCTCACGCTCTGGGAGCGCAATTGTGGCTAGTTGTGAGTTCTAGCAGAGGTCTGGTCGCCATCTTTAATCTTTAATGGAGACATGGAACACTCCTGCCTGTTATGCTTGCACCCTGAACTTGGGGAATCACTACAAGGGTGGACATTCCTGGACCTCCAGCCACAGATTCAATCCTCGGAACCCGCTCAAGAGAGGAGCAGACGCAGACCAGCTGGAGTCCCGGTGATCACCCTGACCACGCGGTCTGTTTCCTAACAAGGTAAAAAATACCGCAAAAACAGCAGAGCATAAGGGAGGCTTTTTTTTCCTCCTCTACTGAGGGGCCGAGCAATCACCAAGAGGGTAATCACAGTTAATAAACATATACCCAGCTCCATCTCAGCAATAATCTTGGTAGGGGATCTGCGTGTGTGTGCCCTGTTAACCCTTTATACGCCGCACATCAAGAAAGCAGGTATACTGGCCCCTAAACCCACGTATTATCTGTGCAACAGGAGGTTGAGCAGTGTAGGCACAGGATATATAAATCTGGAAACTATAACATAAAAAAGGGAGAAAAAAGAAGAAAAAGAAAAGCAGATTCTTATTTGATAAAAGAGACATTAATTGTTAAGAGCAACACTTTTGAGGGTTGAAGAAGGGCCTTGGCTGGGTTATATTGGCATTAAGAGACCACATTGTTCTGAGTGAGACTGTAAGCTTAGTGGGGCCCCATCTCTCAATGCTCTGAATTGGTCCTCACAGTTATCTCTTATAATTGCTTAGAACTTTCAGACTCCTAGAGGATTTGCCCTTTTTTGTTCACTGAAGTCCTTTATTATGTCCCAACGCAAGGGCCTCAAGCCTGATAAGGGCAACAAAACAGCAGTAACCACACCATCTGTGTCCACCTTTTTTCACTCTCCAGACTCTGCTCCAACAGAGCTATTACAAACACAGGAAAAACTTTCATTAGAGATGCAGGCAGAATCTTTACCTCTGCAGCATAATTCCTTACTTATACTACAATCACAGATTGCAGATCTTCCATCTAAGACTGATCTTGAATCCCTAAAATCTTTCATAAAAGGAGAAATGAGAGATCTTTAAAAAGAATTAACAGACATGGGTTCCAGATTAGATTACCTTGAAGAGGGCCAAGATGCTCTCAATACCATGGTAAGCTCAAATACACAACAACTATAAATACAGGACTCCATGGTACAGTCCTTACAAGAAAATTTTGTAGATCTGGACAACCGTGGAAGGAGGAATAACCTTAGGATTAGAGGTATTCCTGAAGAGATCACGCAAGACCAGTTAAAATCCTATATTAAGGACTTATTCCACTTCCTAACCCCTAGATCGCCACCACTTCACAGCAATGACATTGAACGACTTCACAGGGCACTCAGACCTCCCTCTAAACCTCCATCCCCACCGAGAGATTTGATCATAAGGTTCCTGAGGTATGCCATCAAAGAGGAACTGTGGCAAGCAGCGAGAGCAAGAAGAACCATCACATACAGAGACCACACTATACAAATATTTCAGGACCTCTGCCCGCAAACTATCCAGAGGCGGAAGGACATTAGATTTCTTACTAAAGCCCTACAAGATAACAATATCAGGTATCGATGGGGATTTCCATTCAGTTTAATTATTAACCACAATGGCTCCCAAATCATATATAAGTCCTTCCATGATCTAGATAGCTTAACAAAAAAACTGAACATTACTGTCGTTCCTCCTGGAGACTTATGTTCTGGAACTCTCATCGTCGCGTCAAGATAAAACTCAGGACCGTCCAAAGGAGCAGCAACAGCAATGGATCAAGACACAACCCAAAAGAAGGAAAACGGAGTCACCTCCTTCAGACCTTCCTTAAGCTAAGTACTGTTGATGCATGTTATGTTTCATCACCCCGAACTACACTCTTATGCCTCCAGGTTCGTGCTGGTCCGGTGTGCCTTATGGACTGCCAGTAGTTTTCCACTGTGAGGACACTGAACTTGGGTATTGGGTAAGATCCGAAATTTTTTGGACAGGGTTTAATATTTAGTTATCAGATATGTAATCTTACAAACCTGTTTCCTTCCTTTAATTTACTTCAAGTTACTGTGTTATACTGTTTAATCCTGTAAAAACAGCTTGACACCATTAAGACCATTAAACGAACTGTGCTTTTATAGATAAAAGCTACTCTGCAAGAAGTAATACCAACGAACACTTATCTATAAAATACCGAAAATATGCTTTTAATGTTTTGCTTTCTTATATATTTACTCTAGGTCTCCACCTTGAACTTATATATATATCATACAAATAGCTACTAAGAGCGTTATGCAATACCGTTTACCCCCCCCCCTACTAAGGTGTATAAGTTTAAAAATACACTATATGTTGGAATGGTTTTTAGATATAGCTTAATTCACTACGTTATTGTTGTCTTTGATATACCTGTGATGTCTCATGCCTTTCTCTCAACGATGCCTCCCTCAACTCTGAATCACAAGTTAACCCTGTACCAACCCTTAGCAATAATGCAAGACTTAGATTGTACTGATGTTCACAAACAAGATTACTATTAAGGTTCTCTCACACAATGTCAAAGGGTTTAATATTCCACAGAAACGTACCATGGTGTTTAGAGACTATAAAAGACTTAAATGTGATGTTGTTATGCTCCAGGAGACTCATTTTAAGAGGGGTTTGGAACCCCGCTCCTCCTTTAAGAAATGTGGCCCTGCCTATTTTTCTTCTAATGACTCCAAACATAACGGTGTATGTATAATGATTAATAAACAAAAAACCTTCAAGGTCAACTCAACTATTAAAGACAAAGAAGGGAGATACCTAATTATCTCTGGGATCCTATACCATAAACCCATAACTTTAGTTAATATTTATGCACCTAGCCTAGATTCTCCCACGTTTTTCCACCAAGTCTGTAATAAAATACTAGAAACCACAAAAAATAGCTTGCTGGTGGGGGGGACTTTAATATTGTGCTGGACCCCACTATAGATTGCTTCTTGGGAAGGTCATCAGTCACTAACAAAACCCTAAATTTAATAAAGTCCCAACTGTCGACACTTGCAATACATGATGTTTGGCGAATCCAACATCCGGATTCGAAAGATTACCCCTTTTACTCGCACCCACACCAAAATTATTCTAGAATAGACTATTTGCTAACTGATGTTACTAGTTTATCCCATTCAGAAATCTACCCCATAACATAGTCAGATCATGCGATGATTAGTTGTACTTTTGACTTTCACATCTATACCACCAAATCAAGGATATGGAGATTAGACGAATCTCTCTTGAAAGACCCCCTAATACGAATTCAATTAGCTAAGTCCATAGAGGACTACTTCGAACTGAATGTCACTTCTAACACTTGCCCACAACACATTTGGAATGCTCATAAGTGCGTTCTTAGAGGAGAATTGATAGCGCTAAAGGCTGCTAAAGTTAAACAAAACCAGACCTACTTAACCTCATTACTAGCTGACATAAATAAACTTTAAGACATACATAAAACATTCCCCAAAGATCACTCCCTTCTAGAAAGCTTAGAACATAAAAGGGCACAACTTAACCTTTTTCTAGGGACTGAGGCTAAACGCAATGCACTATTTCTAAAAAAAAACTTTTATGAGGGCGCTAATAAGCAGGGTAAGTTACTAGCAAGACAACTTAGGAGAAAGGCGCTCAGTAGATATATCCTACATATCACAGATGACAAAGGGAAGGATTGGTATACATCAAAAGATATAATAAATAGTTTCAGGCAATATTACGAATCGTTATATAACTTAGACCGAAATATTCCTCCACCAACAAATGTGGATATACAAAATTATCTGAACCAACTACACGTTCCCCAAATTACTGAGGAACAGAGGGATGACCTAGATGCACCCTTCTCAGCCGAGGAAATCAAACTAGCAATTAAATCACTAAAAAAAAGTGAAGTCGCCAGGCCCAGATGGCTTTGGCAACGATTACTACACAACCTTCAAAGATCTCCTAATACCACATCTCTTAGCATATTTTCAAAGTATAGATTAGAACAAAAAATTCCCCCCCTTAGCCCTGCAAGCCAACATAACTATGATTCCGAAACCAAACAAATCTAAGGCATTAATAACAAACTACAGACCGATCTCCCTGTTAAACACAGACATAAAGATTTTTGCTAAAATTATAGCTAACAGACTTAATTTAATTCTACCAAAGATTATTCACCAAGATCAGGTCGGTTTTGTTCCTCATCGCGAAGCCAGGGACAATACGGTGCGCAATTTACATTTGCTATGGCATGCCAAATCCAAAAATATTCCTTCAATCTGGCTCTCTACCGATGCCGAAAAGGCCTTCGACAGAGTCGGATGGCCTTTTCTAGAGGCAACATTGCAGGCTTTCGGGTTAAGAAATAAGATCATACATAGAATCTTTGCTCTTTACAATAAACCCAGTGCCAGAGTGATCCTTAATGGATTCTTATCAGACCCGCTTCGGATTACAAACAGCACCAGGCAGGGGTGTCCCCTATCCCCCTTGCTATTTATATGCCTTATTGAAACACTGGCGATCAGGATTAGATCAAACCAAGAAGTTCGGGGTTTAGTGGTGGAGGGAGAAGAATAGAAGATGTCTCTCTTCGCAGACAACATCCTTTTCTCTCTGATAGACCCAGTTAAAACAATCCCACCCCTCATGAAAGAACTAGAGGTATTTTATAAACTATCTAACTTTAAAATTAACCAAACTAAATCCGAAATGCTAGGTGTAGCTATAGACCTCCAAACGGAAGCACTAATATCCCAAATATGCCCATTTAACTGGAGTGAGGACTCCCTGAGATACCTGGGAATACAGCTAGCGGATAATTATGATGCTTTATTTAAACTCAACTATATCCCAATCAAAAATATACTTATGAGAGACCTATCATCCTGGACAAGGAAACATCTGTCCTGGCTAGGCAGGATTAACACAATCAAAATGAACGCATTCCTGCGCCTGTTATACATTATGCAAACCCTACCTATTCCACTCCCCAACACTTACACCTTACAGATGCAGCGGCTATTTGGCTCCTTCATTTGGAATAGACGCCCCCCTAGAATAAACAAACTTACTATGACGTGCTCAACAGCTCAGGGAGGCCTAGGCGTACCTGATGTTGATTCGTACCGTAGGTCCATAATTCTTCAGAGAATTCTTGATTGGAGAATACACAAAGACCATAAGAGATGGATTTTACTGGAGGAAAATTTAAACCCTAGTATCAACCTGCCTTCTGTTTGCTGGCACCCAAATTTTCAATTGATAAGTAGACGGATAGATAACCCCATCACTCAGGAAACACTAAAAATCTGAGACTCTTCCAATAAAATGAATCCATACCTCTCCTCATACCCGGGCCCGCTAACCTCACTTCTCCACAATAGCGAATTCTCACTATCATTAATAACTAAAAACATAGAGACACACAATGAGAACAGGGAGGTCACTGCAATGCAAATCACGGATAATGATCAATTATGCACCCAAGAACGACTGGTCGATATGGGCCATGATTGGGCTGCTAGCTGGTTTTCATACAGGAGAATACACCATTATATCACTACCCACCCACAGTATGCAAACATGGCACATCCGCTAACAAACCTGGAAAAACTATATGCTTCCACCCCTCCAATTAAACATAGTCTTTCACATATCTATAACATTATTACTCAATCACCCCCGGGCAACCTGCCACGTTCTATTGAAATGTGGGAGAGAGAACTGGGGATCATTATTACTCCTCAAATTGCAACTAACATCTTTCACAACACCAAATCCGCCTCTACATCTGCATCCATTAAGGAAATAAATTACAAAATACTTCATGGTTGGTACCTTACCCCCAAGAGGTTACATAAATTATTCCCAAAGACTAATAATCGCTGCTGGCGATGTGGGCATGTTGGAAGTAATATGAGCCATATGTGGTGGTGGTGCTCTCAGATTAACACGTTATGGCGCAATATAATCAGTGAGATAGAATATGTCTTCTAGGCTCTTCTTCCCCTAAACCCGCTAGTCTGGCTGCTAAATAGGTCTATTAAACTTCCCCAAGCCTACTTTAGACCTCTATTAAAAATCATGATAAACAGCACAAAAGTTTTGATAGCCCAAAACTGGAGATCAACTGAAGTGGTCTCTATAAAAGTCTGGCAAAGCAAGGTTACAGATATGATAGAAATGGAGGAGTATGGTTCCTACTTGTCCGGCAATAGGGAGCAATTTATTGAAGTACAACACCCGTGGGAACAATATATTAAAGATAGAAAGCTCTAGTTCCCCATTTGACATTGACTGAGGTTACATACATTGTAGATCATAGTTACTATTAATTTAACTCTTAAACTGGTACAGGTATTTACCAATCGCTAAGGCAAACCAATGAAGATACTGATATAGGCATCGAGACATTGAGATCACTGTTAAAAACAAATTTATAAAAGGTTAAAATGAGGATCCGTGATGCATGTTCTTTTATACTTGGTTACTACGAATCACAGATGTGTACCCACCTATACGTATTCCTTATAAAACCTGTAAGATGATTGTCATCTGTTATAACTGCATAATTGCACAGTTTTTTTTTCTGTATTCTGTATTATGGATTCTCAATAAAAAAAGATTTGGAATTAAAAAAAAAACCCTGATAGCCGACATGTCCTTGTGGCGCTCTCGTAATATATCATGGTTAGGGAGAATAAATGCCTTTAAAATGAACATTCTACCAAAAATTCTATATCTCCTACAAACACTACGAATCCCCCTTCCTCCCTCGTTCCTTAACAGCCTGCAGAAACAAATTCTAGACTATATATGGAATAAAAAGCCTGCAAGAATTAATAAGCACATTATGAGTCTAACCTTTAACCAAGGAGGTCTAGGAGTCCCAAACTTAATTAGATATAGACAGTCTATTTTCCTACAGAGGGTACTGGACAGGTTCTCCAACTATAACCAAAAGGCCTGGGTCCGCCTGGAACACGACTTAACGGGCTACACACACCTAGGTGCCTTATGCTGGGGCCCAAAAACCAATAAACTAATTTCCCCACCGAATAATGTAATCATACAAGAAACTTATAATATGTGGGAAAATATACTAAAAGAATACCCCCTCCTCTCTAGTAAACCATCCCCCTTGACCCCTCTTACCGATAACCAAGACTTTACCCCGGGGATGGGACATATTGGACATGCAGTCAAAAAAAATCATAGATCCCTAATGGCATATCAATTAGGCAACGAACAAAGATGGTTCACTGTTGACGAGTTAAGAGAAAAAGGGCTTACCTTTCTACAAGACTGGTTCAAGCTATACCAGTGCCATTCATACATAATCACTCACCCAGATAGGAGAAACATAATGAGACCACTCACCCAATTTGAATCACTATGTAGTAAACATACCCCAATAAACCACGCTTTATCACATATGTACGCCCTTTCGCAAAACCAATCAGATGGCCAATCTCCTTACTATATAGACAGATGGGAACATGAACTTGGAATAGATATCTCCCCGTTAGAAACTAAACGGATATTTTCCAACATAACCAAGACTTCCATCTCCAGCAGAATGCTCGAAATGAACATTAAATTAATGCACAGATGGTATCTTACCCCAGTCAGATGTCACAAATTATTTAGTACAATTAGTAATCTATGCTGGAGATGCCACTCCCAGATGGGAACAATGTCACATATATGGTGGCAATGCCCAGCTATCGCCTCCTTCTGGTCAGAAGTAATAAAGGAAACTACTTCCATTTTAGGCCCCAAAATTACCGATGATCCCCTTTTGTGGCTATTTAATCTCACTCCTAAAAAACTTCCCACTTTTCAATCTAAGCTCCTACATATTCTAATTAATAGCGCAAAAACATTGATTGCCAAGAATTGGAAAACGTCCATAACTCCTTCCCTGGCACAATGGATTGACCAATGTCAAAATGTCTTAAACTTAGAAGAGTACCACTACATGAAAACTAAACGCAAAGACGTATATTTAGAAATTAAGGTTCTTTGGGATTCTTATATAATGGACAAATTTAAGAAGTCCTCCGACCCTATACCCCCCTAACTAACCACTGTCCTAGGGATTTCGGGATGGATTCATGTGTAAATTTATAAAAAAAAAATCTGCAAAGTTGTGGTGTCTATATCTATAACATTTTTGTACCTATGTTACTTGATGTGGCAAAGATGAACACTATTGTCAAATTCTGTTATTTCATTTGTTGATTTACTGTTTGTTTTGTTGATTAATGCTGTATGATGTATTTTCAAAATCAATAAAAACAGTTATAAAAAAAAAATATGTGAATTAAAAAGGAGATGTATACATTACTAAAGTGCACAATATAGTTTGTAATTTAAAAATCTTACAAAATGAATAATTGAACATTCACACAAAAATACGCAGGGAAAATTTGTATTGTTCCGGTGCATTAAAATTCGTAACAAAATTGTTCACCAAAAATCGTATTTTATCAAAAACTTAAACGATGAGATTACGAGTTTTGCGGTAAAAGGGGTGCGTTGCTAACAAGCATTTTTTTTTTTAACGCTCCCTTAAGACAACGCTGGTATTACAGGTTTTTTTAAACCCAGCGTTAGCCCGCAAAAACGTGAGCGTAGAGCAAAGTTTAGCTCCAGATCTCACCTCAATACCAGCGTCGCTTACGATAGCTGTAAGCTGGCTAAACATGCTCGTGCACGATTTCCCCATAGGAATCAATGGAGCAGATTCAGCTGATAAAAAAACCTAACACCTGCAAAAAAGCAGCGTTCAGCTCCTAACGCAGCCCCATTGATTCCTATGGGGAAAGGAATTTTATGTCTACACCTAACACCCTAACATGAACCCAGAGTCTAAACACCCCTAATCTTACACTTATTAACCCCTAATCTGCCGCCCCCGACACCGCAGACACCTACATTATAATTATTAACACCTACTCTGCCGCTCCGGACACCGCCGCCACCTACATTATCCCTATGAACCCCTAATCTGCTGCCCCCAACATCGCCAAACCCTACATTATATGTATTAACCCCTAATCTGCCCCTCCCAACGTCGCCAACCTACCTACACTTATTAACCCCTAATCTGCCGTCGCCAACGTCGCCGCCACTATAATAAAGTTATTAACCCCTAAACCTAAGTCTAACCCTAACCCGAAGCTTTATTGATTTGTTCTCTTGTTTATTAGCACATATAAATATCTATATATATATATATATATATATATATATATATATATATATATATATATATATATACAGTTGTGCTCATAAGTTTACATACCCTGGCAAAATTTATGATTTCTTGGCCATTTTACAGAGAATATGAATGATAACACAAAAACTTTTCTTTCACTCATGGATAGTGTTTGGCTGAAGCCATTTATTATCAATCAACTGTGTTTACTCTTTTTAAATCATAATGACAACAGAAACTACCCAAATGACCCTGATCAAAAGTTTATGATTTTGCCTGATAACATGCACACAAGTTGACACAAAGGGGTTTGAATGGCTATTAAAGGTAACCATCTTCACCTGTGATCTGTTTTTCTTGTAATTAGTGTGTGTGTATAAAAGGTCAATGAGTTTCTGGACTCCTGACAGACCCTTGCATCTTTCATCCAGTGCTGCACTGACGATTCTGGATTCTGAGTCATGGGGAAAGCAAAAGAATTGTCAAAGAAGGAAAAGGTAGTTGAACTGTATAAAACAGGAAAGGGATATAAAAAGATACCCAAGGAATTGAGAATGCAAATCAGCAGTGTTCAAACTCTAATAAAGAAGTGGAAAATGAGAGGTTCTGTTGAAACCAAACCACGGTCAGGTAGACCAACTAAAATTTCAGCCACAACTGCCAGGAAAATTGTTCAGGATGCATAGACAAACCCAAAAATAACTTCAGGTGAAATACAAGACATGTGGTGTGGCTGTTTCAAGATGCACAATAAGGAGGCACTTGAAGAAAGATGGGCTGCATGGTCGAGTCGCCAGAAGAAAGCCATTACTATGCAAATGCCACAAAGTATCCCGCTTACAATACGCCAAATGGCACAGAGACAAGCACAGAGGCAAGCCTCAAACCTTCTGGTACAAAGTCATTTGGAGTGATGAGACCAAAATTGAGCTTTTTGGCCACAACCATAAACACTACATTTGGAGAGGAGTCAACAAGGCTGTGACGGACTTCCCGCTACCCCGACTGGGTAGCGCCGTCAACCGGGTCCTTCCTCTGCCTGGAACAAGTGGCTATGTAGCTCAGGAAAGTGATTCTAGCAGGAGCCCACCCAAATACCTAGACAGACTAGCATTCAGGTGAAAACAAGAACTGATTTTATTGAAAACACACACTCCTTTTATACAAACAGCTCATCTTGATAAGACCCTGGACAATCCCACTATTTGCCCACCATTCCCGCCCCTCCAGACAGCCTGGCACCTCCATAGGAGTCACAGTCCCACATAATCCCAATACCTAGGGGTGGCAGTTTCGGGGTGATCCCAGTGGAGCGGCACTTCCATGGTGTCATTTTAAATCTCTCGGTCCCCAGATACCACAGTCCAAAAATCAGCATGATTCGTTACTGGGAACCGGAGTTACAGTCCGTTGAGGTTATGGGGTTAGGGGTGTCCAAAACCCCCAGTTCCTAAAGGAGCTCCCCTCTGATAATTGCCATAGCTCTTGTCCTCCCTAGGGGCTACCAATCCCCAAAAGAACGGAGCTCTGGGGCAAAGGGCTGCTGGAGCGACCAGGGGTAAATTTAGTGGGTGTCCTGCTGTCCTATGGCCGACCAGGAGTTCCAGGAGCTCAGGCAGCCTTAGAGGAGTTAGGCGGGTGTCCGTTGTGAGGTGGCCGATTGGGAGTTCCAGGAGCCTGGCCAGCCTAGGAGGGTTTTCCTGGTCATACACCAGCTCTTCACAAAACAAGCAAACAAAAGCTTCCAGAGATTGTGGTTGCTCTGAGGAGCCCAAAACCACTGAGAAACAACAGGGTTGAGGTTGTAGGGAGGTGGGGGCGTAGCCTTAGCTGTCTGGTATCCGTGTCCTCTCCCCCCCTCCAGTTCGGCAGACCCTTAACAGGTTGGCCTGGTGATGTCCGAGGAGTTTATGCCACTTCAGTCCGCGGGGAAAGTCCGTCAGTATTCCCATTGCTCTTTCCCGGTCGGTACTGGATGTCAAAGTTAAATGGCTGCAGGGCTAGGCTCCACCTCAACAGTCTCCCGTTGTCCCCGGAAACCCGGTTGAGCCATACTAGTGGGTTGTGGTCAGTAAGGACGGTGAAGGGTCTCCCATATAGGTAGGGCTGAAACTTCTTCAAAGCCCATACCAGCGCCAGACACTCCTTCTCAACCGCCACGTAGCCTACTTCTCAGTGCAGCAGTTTGCAACTGATGTAGGCAATGGAGTGGTCCTGTCCTGGCTTAGTATGGCCCCCAACCCGAACATGGAGGCATCTGTGTGGACAGAAAAACTTTTGGCTGGGTTAGGAGCGGCCAGTACTGGGGCAAAGATTAAGGCAGACTTAAGACTCTGGAAGGCTTTTTCATACTTGGGGGACCACAGGACCTATCGGGGAAGTCGTTTACAGGTCAGGTCAGTCAGGGGTTTGGTGAGGGTGCTGTAATTAGGGACAAACCTCCAGTAGTAGCCTGCAGTACCCAGAAAGGCAAGTACTTGGGTTTTGGTACTGGGGGTGGGCCAGTTAGCCACTGCCTCAACTTTGGCCAGCTCGGGTCACTGCTTACCGCAGCCGACTCCATGGCCTAAGTACTGAACTTCCGAGCGCCCAATTGTACACTTATCTGGCTTCAAGGTTAGGCTCAAAGACGATCTACGATGATGCCTACGTGGACCAGATGGTCCTCCCAGGTCTAGCTATAGATGGCAATGTCATTCAGGTATGCACAGGCATAGTCCTGGAGGCCATCCAACAGGAAGTCTACCATTCTTTGGAAAGTGGCTGGGGCGTTCTTCATTCCAAACGGCATGACCAGAAACTGGTATAAGCCAAAGGGAGTGATGAAGGCAGACTTGGGGACGGACTCAGGGTCAAGGGGGATTTGCCAATAACCCTTGCATAGGTCGAGGGTGGTCAGGAAGTGGCCCCGGGTAATTCGATCTAACAGATCATCTACTCGGGGCATGGGATAGGCGTCAGTCGTGGTTCTGTCATTGAGTCTATGGTAGTCAACGCAGAACCGGGTAGTTCCATCCTTCTTGGATACTAACACTACCGTGGAAGGCCCAGGGACTGGGCCACATCTCTTGGTCTCTCTATGTATGCCTTTAACAAGTTCACATGAAAGGTCCGACGGATCCTTTCATCTGAACACTTTGCTACCAGGTATGTGGTGTTGTTCAGTTGTTCCACAACCCAGTAAGGTCCTTTCCAAGAGGCCTGAAGCTTGTTGGTTTTGACAGGCTTCAGAGCGAGGACCTTCTGTCCCACGATCAGGGTTTGGGTACGGGCTTTGCGATAGTACCATCGCTTCTGCCTGTACTGAGAGGCTTGAAGGTTCTCGTGTACCTGGGCAGCTAGGTCCTTCAGCCAGTCTCTGAGCTGGAGTACATACTCCACAACAGAGTGCTCTTTCCCCCCCCCCCGGTGTCTCCCTCCCAGTGGGCTTGTTCCAAATCTAGCGGGCCCCTAACCTTTCGCCCATATAGAAGTTCAAAGGGGGAAAACCCGGCGGATTCCTGAGGCTTCTCTCGATATGCAAAGAGGAGGTGCGGCAGGAATCTCTCCCAGTCCTTGTGAGTGGCTGAGAACGTCCAAAGCAGTTGCTTTAGGGTCCTGTTAAACCTCTCACACAGCCCATTTGTCTGGGGATGGTAAGGGGCGCTGTGCAGGGGTTTGAGTGATTTCCGCAGTGAACTGCATTCCCTGATCAGAAACCACTTCCCGAGGGAAGCCTACCCTGGTGAATATCCGGAGCATTGCATCTGCTATGGTCTCTGCCGTTATATTGGCCAAGGGGATTGCCTCGGGGGATCGGGTGGCATAGTCCACCACTGTAAGGATTTATTTCTTCCCTGAGGGGCTGGGCCGAGCTAATGGCCCCACAATGTCTACTGCCACTCGGCTAAAGGGTTCCTCAATAATGGCCAGTGGAAGGAGGGGAGCTTTTGTATGGTTACCCGTCTTTCCTACCTTCTGGCAAACCTCACAGGATTTACAGTATTCCTTAATATTGTAAGACACAAGAAAAAAAGTACGAAGATCATTGACAAATGGCTGTAAAATATGATCTACATATTTACTGATTCCTTCCGTAGGACCTCCTATCCCTGATATTATGGGACGTCCCGGAGGGTTGGTAAGGGATTTATGTAGTTTGGGAGTCCAGTAAAATACTGGAATTTTAGGTTTTTGGTTGAATAGAAAGCTAAACTCATGGCTAGTAATTAAATTATTTCTTCGAGCATCATTTAGCATAAAAAGATCTTCGTACTTTTGTACAAGACTCAACAGATGTAATAAAAAAACTGGATGGGATCAACATTCAGGAAGACACTATTTTAGTGTCCCTGGATGTTGAATCCCTATATTCCTCTATCCCGCATGATGTGGGTCTTAAAACATGTGAAGAATTTCTCAATACAAGAGGTCACGGTTATAAGAAACATACCAAATTTGTAATTGACTTATTAAAATTTGTGCTGGACAACAATATTTTCATCTTTGATACAAAGTGCTACAAACAGATACAAGGTACCGCCATGGGGGCCACATGTGCACCAACCTACGCCTGTTTACACCTTGGCGGCTGGGAGAACCAAATTGTATTTGGGGACTACTCCGAAGTGGTTGATGCACATGTGGCCCTCTGGATCAGGTATGTTGATGATATTCTGCTATTATGGGACGGCACTGAGGATGAATTGATGAAATTCATTTCTCTTTTGAACTGTAATGACCGTAACATTTTTCTCACCTGTAATCATGACTTAAACTCAATTGATTTTTTGGACCTGAAAATTAGTAAAAAAGAAGGGAAAATTGAGACAGAAGTCTTTCGTAAACCCACGGCAACCAATAGCCTCCTCCTGGGGTCGAGCCACCACCCCACAAATTTGAAAAAGGGAATCCCCTACGGACAATTTCTGCGGCTACGCAGAATATGTTCTGATGAAAAAACATTTAAAAAACAAGCCAAAGAGATGGCGACCCGATTCCATGATAGAGGCTATTCCAAAAGGTGCATTAAGAGAGCTCTTTATAGAGCCTCCTAACACCAAAGAAAAGACCTGTTATATAAATGTAACAACAGAGATGACACAAATGAAGAAAACAAGATCAGGTTCATTACTAAATATAAAGCCCATTGGAGTAAGGTTAAAGATACTCTGAATAAAAACTGGCATTTACTAATGACTCCCAAACTACATAAATCCCTTACCAACCCTCCGGGACGTCCCATAATATCAGGGATAGGAGGTCCTACGGAAGGAATCAGTAAATATGTAGATCATTTTTTACAGCCATTTGTCAATGATCTTCGTACTTTTGTACAAGACTCAACAGATGTAATAAAAAAACTGGATGGGATCAACATTCAGGAAGACACTATTTTAGTGTCCCTGGATGTTGAATCCCTATATTCCTCTATCCCGCATGATGTGGGTCTTAAAACATGTGAAGAATTTCTCAATACAAGAGGTCACGGTTATAAGAAACATACCAAATTTGTAATTGACTTATTAAAATTTGTGCTGGACAACAATATTTTCATCTTTGATACAAAGTGCTACAAACAGATACAAGGTACCGCCATGGGGGCCACATGTGCACCAACCTACGCCTGTTTACACCTTGGCGGCTGGGAGAACCAAATTGTATTTGGGGACTACTCCGAAGTGGTTGATGCACATGTGGCCCTCTGGATCAGGTATGTTGATGATATTCTGCTATTATGGGACGGCACTGAGGATGAATTGATGAAATTCATTTCTCTTTTGAACTGTAATGACCGTAACATTTTTCTCACCTGTAATCATGACTTAAACTCAATTGATTTTTTGGACCTGAAAATTAGTAAAAAAGAAGGGAAAATTGAGACAGAAGTCTTTCGTAAACCCACGGCAACCAATAGCCTCCTCCTGGGGTCGAGCGACCACCCCACAAATTTGAAAAAGGGAATCCCCTACGGACAATTTCTGCGGCTACGCAGAATATGTTCTGATGAAAAAACATTTAAAAAACAAGCCAAAGAGATGGCGACCCGATTCCATGATAGAGGCTATTCCAAAAGGTGCATTAAGAGAGCTCTTTATAGAGCCTCCCAACACCAAAGAAAAGACCTGTTATATAAATGTAAGAACAGAGATGACACAAATGAAGAAAACAAGATCAGGTTCATTATTAAATATAATGCCCATTGGAGTAAGGTCAAAGATACTCTGAATAAAAACTGGCATTTACTAACTAATGATACAACACTTCACCAATATGTAGGAGATTATCCACAGATGACTGCAAGGCGTTGCAATAATCTAAAAGACATTTTGGTTAAAAGTGAATTCAATAAAGTTCCAACCTATAATTGGTTGGAACAAAATGCACAGAAAATTGTAGGCAGCACTCCATGTGGCCACTGTGTCTGCTGTCAATATATGCAGAGAAGTAAAACTTTTAATACAAATACAGGACATATATACAAAATCAACTCCTTCATTAATTGCTCCACAAAAGGAGTTATATATTTACTTTATTGTTCCTGTAAAAGTTTTTACGTTGGTAAAACTTTCAGAGAACTTCGCTCACGAATTTCTGAACATAGGGACGATATTAAACAATGCAATATTGACAGCCCTGTGGCAAGACACTATGCACAATTTCATGAATCTAAGACTGATGACTTAAATTTCATTGGAATTGAATCTGTGAAACTTAGCATGCGGGGCGGGGATATTGACAATATCCTTCTACGCAAAGAAACAAAATGGATATATAAACTGAATACCTTAGCACCTCATGGTCTCAATGAAAAATTAGAGTTTGCTTCATTTTTAGTTTAAAACTTAGAGTTTGCTTCATTTTAGTTTAATCCTCTGTGGATATGTGCACATCATTCTGAGTGTAACTACATAGTCTTTTGTAGTATCAAAAATTAAATAAATTAAAAAATTATAAACTATGAATGGCGTAATTGCAATACTAAATACAAAAAACATAGTCTTTATCACGTAATCTGTACATACACACACATTAGTAATATAACAGATTAGATGCATAATATAATCTTTCAATGTATCGAATGTAAGTATGCAAGCATGAGTGTTTAAATATAAATGTATCCTTGTATATAACCCCTTGCTGTACTGAGCTATAAAAAAGCAAAATGTTGCTACAAAGTATCAAAGCCGTTTTGAATGACAGATCTCTCTACCAATGACATTCATTACCAGTGCGGCCAAATTCCTATAAATCAGCACAGCCACTGACGTGACGTCAGCACCCGGAAGAAGCTCCATGCTGCTGTATTGAAAGGAGTGAAACGAGCTTTAAGACTCGTCGGTTTGCAGCACTTCGTCAGAGGACCCTTCGCCTGACTGTGGTCTACCCCTTGTCTCATCTGGAAATACTCAGTGGCTCAGGAGCTACAATTCAGGGTAGAGCAACCGCGTGAAAAAGACAGGTATTCTCATGAACTGTTATCTATTTGCACTTTACACATGCCTGTGAAAAAGACGCGGCGAGGGTAAGCTCCCCTTGACTCCTGATGTCCTCACGCTACTATGTACATTTAGACACGAAGGGGTAAGACTGTATCTACTTGGTCCGTGCATCTTTAAGGACACGCACTATACTTTGGATTACAATTATATATTACCTATACATGCAAAGTGATGAACATTTGCCTATTTTTGTATACTGGTGCACCAGTCCCCTGCACGGCCAATTCGACATTTTTATGCATCTTCTATATCCCTGTATGTATGTGATTGTATGTTTGGATGTATGCACTTATTTAGTGTAACTTTATTAAATCTATTTGTATTTCAAGAATTCGCCCTAGTCTCTTATTTATTTCATACAGTTGTGCTCTCTTTTGCCTAGACTTTTAGTTACCTGTATTTTAGGTTTCTACTCTCCTTTTTACGTTGTTAGATATTCCTTAATATTGGCTGTAATGCCTGGCCAGATGAAGGTTAGAGTCAAGCGGTGGTGAGTCCTTTGCTTTCCTAAGTGGCCAGCTAAGGGGATGTCATGCCCTATGTTCGGTAGGTTGGACCGAAACTTCTTCGGTACAAACAGCTGGCATTTGGGCACCGGTCCTTTTATCCTCTTGGAGATCCGGTACAAGAGCTCTCCCTCCCACTGGAACCGTTCTTCTCCAAGGCCCTGGGCATCAGCACCTACTCGGTCTCGGTAAGGGGCTAGGGTTGGGTCGCTCAAGGTTTCTTTGGCGAAGTCAGAGGGGGTCGCCCAGGAGGGGGTGTCAGTAAGTTCGGGGTTAGTGGGGATGGGCCGTTGGGGAAAGGTAGGAGTCAGGGTGGTAGGTCTTACTTGGGTCCCCAGAGTTGGTGAGGTGGCTTGGCATCTGGCCTGCTGGCGGGTAGTCACTGGGCAGGTATCCGGAGAGGCATACCTCACAAAGGCAGACACAAGGTGGCCGAGGTCGTTTCCCAACAGGACCTCAGCAGGGATGTGGTGCATAACCCCCACTTCTACATTGCGGGAGTTGGTTTTGCAGTACAAATGGACCCAGGCTGTAGGAATCCTGAGAACCTCACCTCCCGCTACCCTCCGAGCAAGGGTGCACCCAGTGTAGCCTTAGGGGGGAACGAGGTGAGGTTGGATCAAAGAAACGGTGGCCCCCATATCTCTCATTCCTTGAGCCACCTGCCCGTTGACCCAGACAACTTGCCGGTTTGGTTGTCGGTTGTCTTGGTCCATTGAGCTGACATGGTGCAAGACACCCACTTCTTCTCCTGTCCACTCAGCATAGGGGTCGGAGCTAGCTGTATGGGCACAATGGGCAGCGGCCTGATAGGTGCAGGCTTGAGGAGACCCCCACGAGGTTAAGGCAGGGTTCCTTGGTGGCTGGGCTGGGGGGTTTCGTTGTCTGGCTGGGCAGTTCCGTATAACATGTCCTGGGTGTCCACCCCTATAACACCCTTGGGAATTGGGCTGGGTAAACAGGGGGCAGCCAGGTTTGTGGCTGCTGAAAGACTGTTGGGGGTCAAGCTGGGGCTGAAGCGGAGTGAGTTGATGGCCGGGGGTTGGTGGCCGCCTGGCGCCGGGCATCCACATACTGATCGGACAGGGCGGTGGCTTGGTCAGCTGTTCTGGGTCTCTTGTCTTTTACCCAGTACCTTATCTCTGCTGGGGTGCAGTTTTAGAACTGCTCCAGGAGGATAAGTTGAACAGCTTCATCTAGGGTGGGGATGTGGCACCCAATAATCCAAGAGTTCAAGGATCTAGCTAAGCGGTGGGAAAACTCGATATACGGCTGCTCCTCTTGTCTTTGTAGTCCCCTGAATTTTAGCCGGTGAGCCTCCGGGGTGAGTCCATACCGAGCAAGGATGCGCATCTTCACCCGGTCATAGTTGCCTTGATCTTCGGAGAGGACAGTGTGGAAAGCCTCCAGGGCCCTACCAGATAGTTTCCCAATTAAGATAGTAACCCTATCGGCTTTAGTGACCCCATACATCCGGCACTGGGTCTTGAACAGCTGTAGGTAGCGGTCGATATCCTCGCTCCCATCATCCTGGAAGGTTCAGAAAGCCCCGTGAGGTAGTTTCTTGGGCCAGGAAGAGGGGTCCAGGGGATCCGGCATGACCCCCCCCATAGAATTCTGAAGCTCCAACATGTGTATCTTGTTGGCATCAGTCACTATCCGAGTAATGATCTCCTTGGGGGGTTTAGGTCCAAAGAGAGACAGTTGCCACTGTACCTGCCGCTCTTTGTCGGATGTCGTAGTCCCTGGAGTGGAGGCTGTACTGGGCTGTCCTCCGCTTTGGTCGCTGTCCGACCCACCAGCCTGTTTGCTAGCCCGATCATCCTCCATCATTTCAGCTATGAGCACTGCCTTTGTCTTGTTGCTGGCGACTTTCCCTCTAGTCTGCAGCAATTTTCTCAATTCACCCTTCCGGAGCCCATGGTACTGCTCCATCCGACAAGATCTTCAGTTGGTGGTTTGGACATTCCAGGTAGACAGAAGCATCCCACCGCTGCCAACCAATGTGATGGACTTCCAGCTACCCCGACTAGGTAGCGCCGTCGACCGGGTCCTTCCTCTGCCTGGAACAAGTGGCTATGTATCTCAGGAAAGTGATTCTAGCAGGAGCCCACCCAAATAACTAGACAGACTAGCATTCAGGTGAAAACAAGAACTGATTTTATTGAAAACACACACTCATTTTATACAGACAGCTCATCTTGATAAGACCCTGGACAATCCCACTATTTTCCAGCCATTCCCGCCCCTCCAGACAGCCCGGCACCTCCATAGGAGTCACAGTCCCACATAATCCCAATACCTAGGGTGGCAGTTTCGGGGTGATCCTGGTGGAGCGGCACTTCCATGCTCTCGGTCCCCAGATGCCACAGTCCAAATATCAGCTTGATTCATTACTGGGAACTGGAGTTACAGTCCGTTGAAGTTATGTGGTTAGGGGTGCCCAAAACCCCCAGTTCCCAAAGGAGCTCCACTCTGATAATTTCCATAGCTCTTGTCCTCCCTAGGGGCTACCAATCCCCGAAAGAGCAGAACTCTGGGGCAAAGGGCTGCTGGAGCGACCAGGGGTAAATTTAGCGGGTGTCCTGCTGTCATATGGCCGACCGGGAGTTCCAGGAGCTTAGGCAGCCTTAGAGGAGTTAGGCGGGTGTCCGTTGTGAGGCGGCTGACTGGGAGTTCCAGGAGCCCGGCCAGCCTAGGAGGGTTTTCCTGGTCATACACCAGCTCTTCACAAAACAAGCAAACAAAAGCTTCCAGAGATTGTGGTTGCTCCGAGGAGCCCAAAAACCACTGAGAAACAACAGGGTTGAGGTTGTAGGGGGGTGGGGGGGTAACATAGAAACATAGATATTGACGGCAGATAAGAGCCATAGGCCCAGCAAGTCTACCCGACCTTACCTAACAGTATAAACTTATCTAGTTCGTAGGATAGCCCTATGCTTGTCCCATGCATTTTTAAAGTCCCCCACAGTGTTTGTTGCTACTACCTCTTGAGGAAGTTTATTCCATAAATCAATCACTCTTTCTGTAAAGAAGTGCTTCCTCAAATTACTCCTGAATCTACTACCCTTTAGCTTGAGCTCATGGTAGCCTTAGCTGGTTGGTATCCGTGACAAAGGCCTATGATGAAAGGTACACCATTCCTACTGTGAAACACGGAGGTGGTTCGCTGATGTTTTAGGGGATGTGTGAGCTACAAAGGCACAGGACATTTGGTCAGAATTGATGGCAAGATGAATGCAGTATGTTATCAAACAGATTGCCTCATTTTCCACTTCTTGATTAGAGTTTGAACACTGCTGATTTGCATTCTCAATTCCTTGGATATCTTTTTATATCCCTTTTTTCCACATATCCTTTGACAATTATTTTTCTTTCCCCATGACTCAGAATCCAGAAACGTCAGTGCAGCACTGGATGAACGTTGCAAGGGTCTGTCAGGAGTCCAGAAACTAATTGACCTTTTATACAGACACTAATTACAAGCAAACAGATCACAGGTGAGGATGGTTACCTTTAATAGCCATTCAAACCCCTTTGTGTCAACTTGTGTGCATGTTATCAGGCCAAAACTTATGAGCACAACTGTATATATATATATATATATATAAATCTATAGGAATATATATTTAAAAATACATGCAAAATATTAAAAAATGTATATGTACAGTATGTATCTCTTTTAAATGTATTTCTATGTGTTTTGTGCAAATTTTTAGAAGAGCGTAACAGTTAACCAGAGCTCTGAAGCCACACTATCCTGGTGCGCGTTAAATTCAATTGCACTCAAAGGAACACGTTTGCTTTAAAGTGAAGGTCAACTTTGATGAATGAAAACCCGTTTTTTTTTTAAATACTATTAAAAACAGGGGAACTTTCATTCATCAAAGTTTACGCAGCAGCCATTTTGTTTAAAAACTTACCTCTCTCCTCTTCACAGCCGGAGCAGCTTCCCCCGCCATAAAACCTCTCTTCATACGTCAGCTATGAAGTATATCCAGCTTTCTCCAATCACGGCATGGCCTCAGTCAATGTTTTCTCTGGGGGGGAAGCTTTATTGGAAGCTTTATTGGAGGAAGCCGGATTCGTCATTGCAGACGTATGAAGAGAGGATCTGTGGGGGGGAAGCTGCTCCGGCTGTGAAGAGGAGAGAGGTACGTTTTTAAACAAAATGGATGCTTTATAAACTTTGATGAATAAAATTGCAGCTGTTTTTTATAGTATTTTTAAAAACCGGGCTTTCATTCATCAAAGTTGACCTTCACTTTAAACTTGTAATATGTTCGCTACTTCCTTTTTGCTCACTCGCAACTGTTAGTGTGCCACTAGTAATCTATCCCTGTATCGTGAAAGTAATTTTTGACCATATTAAATGAAATAAGAAATTAGTAGGGAATTTGAACAAAAAATACCCAGGAATCGTGAGTTAATTGAAAACTTCAGTAAGCAAAGCTTAATAAAGGTAATCTTGTGAAACCAAGGTTTAAAGGCCAAATGTATGGTTTAGTGTTCCCTAGCCTCACAACATTTTTTTTATCTGCACTAAAAACATGAAGACTACTGCATAATGATGTAAGGAAGATTTTGGAATCTTGTAGAACATTGCAGAGATAATCAAAACATGCATTTTCTGGGGAGTTGAATGGAGCAATTTTACAGATCTCATACTATTTTTTTAGTCCCTGGTGATTCTATTTGGCTTTTTATGCCCCTGGGTACAGCAGATGAACATTACAACAGCTGTGATTAAGTCAAACGGAACAAACAGACAACTAACAGCTAAATAAGATCCCACAGGCTAAGAGAAAAAACAAGAGAATAAATGGATTTGTGTGTACTACAGTACACCTCTCTGCTGCATCAGAGACGTGGTTATGCATCAGAAATCAGCATAGAAATAGCAGTTTTATGCATCAATTCTAGTACAACATCAAAAGAATTTCCAGCATGTACAGAACGGCTCTAAAATGATGTCTGATGCATTGTTAGACTGTTTTCCGACTGATAGACACATTAACCCAAAACTCTCCCGTCTGTAGGATGTGTTTGTCTAATTTTAGATATATTAGTGTTTTATTATGTTGTAGTCAAGTCATAATGATAAACCGTGTCTATGCCAAAGAAGCAATGGCTTCACAAACGGGAATATGCTGAATTTATCACAAAACATATCTGTCCTTTTTTTTATTATTTGTGTTCTATTTAGTGTCACCTGTAAAGTAAGCTTCAGTGACAATAGGATTCCACACTGTGTCACCACCTGTTGTTATTAAACATTTTTATTCTTAGCTTAATTTGTTCTTACTCTTGTCTGGTGAGGGTCATCATTAAAAATCTGCGGCCATATTTGTTAAGGAAATGTGTGCAACAAGAGGAATGAAGAAGGAAGAACAGGTATCTAAAAAATAATTTGTGTGATATTACTGGAGTTATATTACTGATCTGTGTTCATAGTAAACAAAGGGTTAGATTATGGTTCGATGTGTGTGTATTACTGGCTAAAAATTGCTAAATAACTACACTGTATGTGAGTGTGTTGCTGGCAAAAATTAGTTAAAGCAATTGTATGTGTGTTACTGGCCTTAAATTGGTTATATAATAGCTACTGGAACTTTACTATCTGTAAAGGGGTTATATCATTGCTATTTGTGTCACTGTCTCAAAAAAGATTAAATAATTTCTTTGTATCTTCCTAAATCACCAGTGCTTTGTGAGCTACTGATTGAAAATAAGTTAGAGTGATGGTAAACTTTAGCTAATCAAATGCCATATATGTAATCTTTGCCATTAAAATAGTATACTGTATGTGTACCTTTCTTTTTTTTTATCTCATCGTGAAAAAGGTTAAATCTGTGCCTATAATAATGCTTCTATTTCACTGTTATGCCGGCCCACTGGGATGAACTCTTTTTTTTATGACAATTCCAATGAACATTCAATCAGTCTGTGGCATGTATTTATCAAGCCGTCAACCGCAAATACGTTGGAATTCCGCAGTTTATTTGTGGCGAGCCTGATTCGCTTTAGTTATCAAACCCTACAAACTGGCAAAAGTAGAATTTGGTGACGTAACATATCCGCCGGACTCAGTCCGACACAGATCGATGCTTACGTCACTACAGATGTTCCGAACGCAAGTTTGGCACAATCTGACTACTTTTGGAAGTTATCAAATATCTACCAGGTACGCTCGGCACTATTCCGGCCCAGCATACCTGGTTTTCAATCTGCCATAGGAATCAATGGGAATCGGAAAGCAGCGAGAGCTCATGTTCGCTGCTGCCCGATATCCCATTGATTCCTATGGGAACGTGTACACCTAACACCCTAACATGTACCCCGAGTCTAAACACCCTAATCTGCCCCCCCACACCGCCACCACCTACATTATACTTATTAACCCCTGATCTGCCGCCCCGACACCGCACCAACACCTAAATAAACTTTGTTAACCCCTAAACCGCCGCTCCCGGACCCCGCCGCAACTAAATAAACGTATTAACGCCTAAACTGCCGCTCCCGGAGCCCACTGCCACCTACATTATACTTATTAACTCCTAATCTGCCCCCCCTACACCGCCGCCACCTACCTACATTTATTAACCCCTAATCTGCCGCCCCAGCGTCGCCGCCACTATATTAAATTTATTAACCACTAAACCTAAGTCTAACCCTAACCCTAACACCCCCTAATTTAAATATAATTTAAGTAAATCTAAATAAATATAATTATCATTAAATAAATTATTCCTATTTAAAACTAAATACTTACCTATAAAATAAACCCTAAGATAGCTACAATATAACTAATAGTTACATTGTATCTATCTTAGGGTTTATTTTTATTTTACAGGCAACTTTGTATTTATTTTAACTAGGTACAATAGTTATTAAATAGTTATTAACAATTTAATAACTTCCTAGTTAAAATAAATACAATTATACCTGTAAAATAAAACTTAACCTATGTTACAATTACACCTAACACTACACTATAATTAAATGAATTACCTAAACTAAATACAATTAAAACAAATTATCTAAAGTACACAAAAAAAACACTAAATTACAGAAAATAATAAAATAATTACAAGATTTTTAAACTAATTACACCTACTCTAATCTCCCTAACAAAATAAAAAAGCCCCCCCAAGATAAAAAAAGCCCTACCCTACACTAAATTACAAATAGCCCTTAAAAGAGCCTTTTGCGGGGCATTGCTCCAAAGTAATCAGCTCTTTACCTGTAAAAAAAAATTACAACCCCCCCAACATTAAAACCCACCACCCACACAACCAACCCTACTCTAAAACCCACCCAATCCCCCCTTAAAAAACCTAACACTAATCCCTTGAAGATCACCCTACCTTGAGAAGTTTTCACCCAACCGGGCCAAAGTCCTCCACGAAGCCGGCAGAAGTGGTCCTCCAGACAGGCAGAAGTGATCCTACAGATGGGCAGAAGTCTTCATCCAGACGGCATCTTCTATTTTCATCCATCTGGCGTGGAGCGGCTCCATCTTCAAGACATCCGACGCGGAGCATCCTCTTCAAACGATGTCCAGCTGAAGAATGAAGGTTCCTTTAAATGACGTCATCCAAGATGGCGTCCCTTCAATTCTGATTGGCTGATAGAATTCTATCAGCCAATCGTAATTAAGGTAGGAAAAATCCTATTGGCTGATGCAATCAGCCAATAGGATTGAGCTCCCATTCTATTGGCTGTTCCAATCAGCCAATAGAATGCGAGCTCAATCCTATTGGCTGATTGGATCAGCCAATAGGATTGAACTTCAATCCTATTGGCTGATTGCATCATCCAATAGGATTTTTCCTACCTTAATTCCGATTGGCTGATAGAATTCTATCAGCCAATCGAAATTGAAGGGATGCCATCTTGGATGACGTCATTTAAAGGAACCTTCATTCTTCAGTTGGACATCGTTTGAAGAGGATTCTCCGCGTCGGATATCTTGAAGATGGAGCCGCTCCGCGCCGGATGGATGACGATAGAAGATGCCGCCTGGATGAAGACTTCTGCCCGTCTGGAGGACCACTTCTGCCCGTCTGGAGGACCACTTCTGCTCGTCTGGAGGACCACTTCTGCCGGCTTCGTGGAGGACTTCGGCCCGGTTGGGTGAAGACTTCTCAAGGTAGGGTGATCTTCAAGGGGTTAGTGTTAGGTTTTTTTAAGGGGGGATTGGGTGGGTTTTAGAGTAGGGTTGGTTGTGTGGGTGGTGGGTTTTAATGTTGGGGGGGTGTAATTTTTTTACAGGTAAAAGAGCTGATTACTTTGGGGCAATGCCCCGCAAAAGGCCCTTTTAAGGGCTATTTGTAATTTAGTATAGGGTAGGGCTTTATTTATTTTGGGAGGGCTTTTTTCTTTTGTTAGGGGGATTAGAGTAGGTGTAATTAGTTTAAAAATCTTGTAATTATTTTATTATCTTCTGTAATTTAGTGTGTTTTTTTGTGCTTTAGATAATTTGTTTTAATTGTATTTAATTGTATTTAGTTTAGGTAATTAATTTAATTATAGTGTAGTATTAGGTGTAATTGTAACATAGGATAGGTTTTATTTTACAGGTATATTTGTATTTATTTTAACTAGGAAGTTATTAAATAGTTAATGACTATTTAATAACTATTGTACCTAGTTAAAATAAATACAAAGTTGCCTGTAAAATAAAAATAATAGATTAGGGGTTAATAAATGTAGGTAGGTGGCGGAAGTGTAGGGGGGGCAGATTAGGGGTTAATAAATATAATGTAGGTGGCGGCGGTGTAGGGGGCGGAAGATTAGGGGTTAATAAGTATAATGTATGTGGAGGTAGGCTCCGGGAGCGGCGGCTTAGGGGTTAATAATTGTATTTAGTTGCGGTGGGCTCCGGGAGCGGTAGTTTAGGGGTTAATACATTTATTAGAGTTGCGGTGGGCTCCGGGAGTGGCGGTTTAGGGGGTAATACATTTATTAGAGTTGCGGTGGACTCCTGGAGTGGCGGTTTAGGGGGAAATACATTTATCAGAGTTGCGGTGGGCTCTGGGAGAGGCGGTTTAGGGGTTAATACATTTATTAGAGTTGCGGCAGGGTCCAGGAGTGGCGGTATAGGGGGTAAACAGTATAGTATAGTGTCGGTGTTTAGTGACAGGGTACCAATAAAGCTGTAAAAAAGCCGAAGAACAGCGAGATTGATGGCTAGTTAACAACAGTCCGCTGCTCATCGCACAGTACTTGGTGCGCGCCTTCTTGACAGCTTTTTTGATAACTTTGGCAGAGCGTATTCAGGTCCGCGGCAGCGATGTTAGGCGATCTTAGGCGAGCGTATTGGTGCCGTCAAATGCAAGTAAGTTGACGGCTTGATAAATAGATGCCTGTGTGTCATATGACACTCTTGAAGTCCAGCCCTTTGAAACCCCTTAGGAAGCCTATATAGAGAGTGGGTGGGAGGCTAATGTCACAGCCAAAAGAGGAAATGAAGGGGTGCGAAGGAACAGAAGATACCAAGTTGGATTATAAATCTTTTATTATAGAATATATATACACTTTTTAAAAAAAATATATTTATGGGGTTTTGATTGTACACTAATATATTTTTCATTGCAACACTCTTATATTCTGAAATTTACCATGCCTTTAAATCTGTGCTTTATTTCAAAATGGCACAAAAAGGTGTTAATCGCTGTTCTCACATATTACTATCATAAAATGGGTTAAATTACTGCTGTTATTGAAACAAATTAGTTATATTAATGGTATTTGTGTCACAGGGTCAAAATGAGTTAAAGGGACACTTTTATGTCCCAGATAGAACATGCAATTTTAAGCAAAATTCTAATTTACTCCTATTATCAATTTTTCTTCTTTCTCTTGGTATCTTTATTTAAAAAGGAGGAATGGAAAGCTTAATAGCAGGCCCATTTTTGGTTGAGAACCTGGGTTATGCTTGCTTATTGGTTTGCTAAATGTAGCCACCAATAAGCAAGCGCTATCCATGGTGCTGAACCTAAAATGGGCCAGCTCCTAAGTTTAACATTCCTGCTTTTTAAATAAAAATAGCAAGAGAACGAAGAAAAATTGATAATAGGGGTAAATTAGAAAGTTGCTTAAAATTGCCCGCTCTATCTGAATCATAAAACAATAAATTTGGGTTTAGTATCATTTTAAATCAATATTTTGCATGTGCCTAAAGTCTGATGTGGTTATATAGTTGGTTAAAGTGATTGTAAAGTTTTGCGATCAAATTAACACTAGCTATAATTATTCTTAAAAAGAGGGCCACTTTCATTCATAATAATAATTAAAGATGCTTTATTCTCATACTCTATTTTTTTTCTTTGATGACAAATCCAGCTTCAGCCAATCATTGCATGCTCCCTTTGGTGTCCAGCTGGTGGGGCACACATTGATTGATTGGTTGAGAGTGGATTCTGCATTATAAAAAAAAATTGAGTATAAGGTACGGGCAGAGGAAGTCCGCTTTGTTTCCAATTACTAAACAATAATTATTTTAAGGCTAAAGAGTCTTTAATTATCATTATGAATGAAAGTAGCCTTCTTTTTAATAATAATTATAGTGTTGATTCGATCGCAAAAATTTACAATCACTTTAATGGCTGCAGTTGACATTGATATGCTCTAGGTCTTGTCTGTGCTGCCAATCAGTATAAAGAGGACCCAGGAGGAGTTAGTCTTGTCCTGTTACTGATTTGTTATAGCGGATTTAATGATATAATGCAAAGCCATTGTCTGGACTGAGGTGTGAGGTAGCTATATAGAGGCCTCCTGTAGATTTGCACATACTCATATGGATATAAATATATATATATATATATATATATAGTCCTCTATAATGAATGTCTGTTGCACTCCTTATATTAGCAGTCCTGTAACACTGTGTATGCAGCACTATAGTAATCTCAATATTAGGTAGTATGCAAGATGACAAGGGAACTACCCAGCCAGCTGTATATAGTCTGTTCTCTATAGTAATAACTGTATAACTGTAATATAACTTATAACTGTAATTTGTAACTGACAGTTCTTACTCTTCCTTACTAACTGGAACTAAGGGTATCCAGGGTGTGTGTGTAAGACTGTAAGTGTGTAAGAATGGGAGAGTACCTGAGTGTGTGAGTAAGGCTGGGAGAGTGCCTGGGGTTGTGAGTGTGTAAGGCTGGGAGAGTGCCTGGGGTTGTGTGTGCATGTGTAAGGTTGGGAGATCACTTGGGTGTGTATGTGTGTGTGTGTGTGTAAGGCTGGGAGAGTGCCTGGGGTTGTGTGTGTGTGTGTGTGTGTGTAAGGCTGGGAGAGTGCCTGGGGTTGTGTGTGTGTGTAAGGCTGGGAGATCACCTGTGTGTGTAAGGCTGGGAAATCACCTGTGTGTGTATGTGTGTGTGTGTGTGTGTGTGTAAGGCTGGGTGAGTGCCTGGGGTTGTGTGTGTGTGTAAGGCTGGGAGATCACCTGTGTGTGTATGTGTGTGTGTGTGTGTAAGGCTGGGAGAGTGCCTGGGGTTGTGTGTGTGTGTGTGTAAGGCTGGGAGAGTGCCTGGGGTTGTGTGTGTGTGTAAGGCTGGGAGATCACCTGTGTGTGTGTATGTGCGTGTGTGTGTGAGGCTGGGAGAGTGCCTGGGGTTGTGTGTGTGTGTAAGGCTGGGTGATCACCTGTGTGTGTATGTGTGTGTGTGTGTATAAGGCTGGGAGAGTGCCTGGGGTTGTGTGTGTAAGGCTGGGAGATCACGTGTGTGTGTGTGTGTGTAAGGCTGGGAGAGTTCCTGGGGTTGTGTGTGTGTAAGGCTGGGAGATCACGTGTGTGTGTGTGTGTGTGTAAGACTAGGAGAGTGCCTGGTGTTTTGTGTGTGTGTAAGGCTGGGAGAGTGCCTGGAGTTGTGAATGTGTATGACTGGGAGAGCGCCTGGGGGTGTATGTGTGTAAGGCCGGAAAAAGTGCCTGTGGGGTGTGTAATGCTGGTAGAGTGCCCATGTGTGTGTGTAAGGCTGGGAGACTGCAAGTGTGTGTGTATGTAAGGTTGGGAGAGTGCCTGGGGTGTGTGTAAGCCTGGCAGAGTGTCTGGGGGGTGTCTAGGCTGGGAAAGTCCATAGATGTCTGTTTGTGTGTATATAAGGCTGGAAGAGTGCCTGGGTGTGTGTGTAAGGCTGGGAGATTGTATGGGTGTTTGTGTGTAAGGCTGGGAGAGTGCCTAGGAATGTGTGTGCAAGGATGTGAGAGTGTCTATGTGTGTGAGTGTATGTTTGGAGAGTGCCTGGGGGTGTGTCTTAGGCTCAGAAAGTGCCTAGTTGGGTGTGTAAGGTTTGGAGAGAGCATGGGTTTATGTGTAAGGCTGGAAGAGTGCCGGGGGGGGGGGGGGTAGGGCTGGGAGAGTGCCTGGGGGGGGTAGGGTTGGGAGAGTGCCTGGGGGGGGTAGGGCTGGGAGAGTGCCTGGGTGTATGTGTGTAAAGCTGGGAGAGTGCCTGTGGGTGTGTGTAGGGCTGGGAGAGTGCCTGGGGGTATGTGTAAGGCAGAGAGATTGCTTGGGTGTGGGTAAGGCTGGGAGACTGCCTGGAGGCATTTGTGTAAGACTGGGAGGGTGCCTGAGGGTGTGTGTAAGGATAGGAGACTGCCTGGGTGCGTATGTAAGGCTGGAAGACTGCCTTTGTGTGTGTAAGGCTGGGAGAGTGCGTGTGTGTGTGTGTGTGTGTGTGTGTGTGTGTGTGTGTGTGTGTGTGTGTGTGTGTGTGTGTGTGTGTGTGTGTGAGTGTGTGTAAAGCTGGGAGAGTGCCTGGGTGTGTGTTTAAGGCTGGGAGATTGCCCGGGTGTTTATGTGTTTTATGTGTAAGGTTTGGAGAGTTCCTGGGTGTGTGTGAATGTGTGTAAGGCTGGGAGAGTGCCTGTGTGTGTGTATGTGTGAGTAAGGCTAGAAGAGTGCCTGGGTCTGTGTGTGTATAAGGCTGGAAGAGTGCCTGGGTGTGTGTGTGTATATAAGGCTGGAAGAGTGCCTGGAGGTGTGTGTGGGTATAAGGCTGGGAGAGTGTCTGTGTGTGTGTATGTAAGGCTGGGAGAGTGCTTGGGATGTGTGAGTAAGGTTGGGAAAAGGCCTGGGGTAAGGATATGGAAGGCTGGGAGAGTGCCTGTGTGTGTATAAGGCTGGGAGAGAACTTCAGCAGCACTCACATTTCCCTTCAGAGCACAACCCTGTTCAGATTAGCGTGGTCCCCACCATGCTCAGGTAAGGATCTAGGAGCTGGACAGTCATAAACGCGAAGGGCGCAAGCACAGAGATGTAGAGACTAGAATTTGATATAACTCTTTATGAATAGCACAATATAAATTGTAAGCACCTGCTTACTTATAACTTTAGGATCTTCAGCTTCTCGATTGTTACTGTTCCCAATGACTCCTGGGGAAGGCATTCTATGCATAACTGTATTTGGCCTTTTACCGGAAAATAAAATTGAGTTATTTTATCAATCATCTGCTCCCTGTGAGTATTTTCAACTGAGACAGGCTGATCCATTGTTTGCATTGCTATCAGGTGTTGATGTTTTTGCATTCTAATAGGGAAATTTGTTCTAACAGTAACTATGGAAGAACTTGAGAAGCTCAAGATATTACAGTTTATGTTCTGCTATTTATAAAGATTTACGTTAAAGGGACAGCCAAAACATTTTTTTTTATTGTTTATAAAAATAGATAACACCTTTACTACCCATTCTCTAGCTTTGCACAACCAACATTGTTATATTAATATACTTTATAACATTTAAACCTCTAAATTTCTGCCTGTTTCTAAGCCCCTACAGACAGCCTCTTATCACATGCTTTTTATTTGCTTTTCACAACAGAAGACTGCTAGTTCATGTGGGCCATATAGATAACATTGTGCTCACGCCCATGGGTTGTGGATGACACTGCACTAATTGGCTAAAATGCAAGTCAATAGATAATAAATAAAAAACCATGTGATCAGGGGGCTGTCAGAAGAGGCTAAGATACAAGGTAATCGCAGAGGTAAAAAGTGTATTAATATAACCGTGTTGGTTATACAATACTGTGCATGAAGTCCTGATGTGTTGTTTACTGATTTAGAGAGATCATTGGAGGCAGCAATGCAGAGAGAAACAGCTTTCATTTGTTGCCTTTAAAGGGACACTGAACCCAATTTTTTTCTTTCGTGGTTCAGAAATTTTAAGCAACTTTCTAATTTACTCCTATTATCAAATTTTCTTCATTCTCTTGGTATCTTTACTTGAAATGCAAGAATGTAAGTTTAAATGCCGGCCCATTTTTAGTGAACAACCTGGGTTGTTCTTGCTGATTGGTGGATAAATTCATCCACCAATAAAAAAGTGCTGTCCAGAGTACTGAACAAAAAAAACACACAAAAAAAAGCCTAGCTGCCTTCTTTTTCAAATAAAGATAGCAAGAGAACGAAGAAGAATTGATTATAGGAGTAAATTAAAAAGTTGCTTAAAATTGCATGCTCTATCTGAATCACGAAAGAAAAAATTTGGGTTCAGTGTCCCTTTAAGTTTGTCTGGTGTAATCATTGTTTGGGACCACTGAATTTTATTTCAGTTTTGTATATACATCATATGTGCCTTCAGCAGCTATCAGCATGTAGCAGGGCATTGTGAGCCACAGGGCCGCTGGACAGCAGTGCATATATGTCACTAGAGACAAATGAATGTCTGAGAATCAGGACCTTACATATAGTTTTCAGTCAAGCAATAATGGTATTCCCTTAAAGGGCCATAATACCCAAATGTTTAAACACTTGAAAGTGATGCAGCATAGCTGTAAAAAGCTGATTAGAAAATATCACCTGAACATCAATATGTAAAAAAGAAAGATATTTTACCTCAAAAGTTCCTCAGTAGCCACCTCCCATTGTAAAGGATTTCTAAGCAGCATATTAGTGTGTCTGTCCCGGGACAACTGAAAGGATGAGCTTCGTGCACTCTCATATTATTTCACCAATCAGGTAAAGGAAGCTTACTATGAAATCTCATGAGAGTTAAGTCAAATCTCATGAGATTACAGTAAGAGTTCATGACCTCAGCACTGCTGATGCTGATTGGCTGCTGTTCATTTCTTCATTTTATATTTTTTTTTTTTACCTGCAGCTGGGAGCAGCTGAGTATAACTTTTTACACAGAACTTACTCTGCTGAGCTGAGGAGATTGTGAGGTAAAATATCTTCCTTTTTTACATAGAGATGCTCAGGTGACGTTTTCCTGTCAGCTTTTTACAGTTATACTGCATCAGTTTCAAGTGATTTAGCATATGAGTAATATGTCCCTTTAACTGTAAGTAGGAAAACTGACATTCCACAACCACCTAAAGCAGTCATTTTATTCTCTCTTTTGCCTTTACATATATATATATTATACACACAGCTCTACTGCCATGTCTACCATAGTCTACTTCTCAGAAGAGAATATTTCCAAGTCTATTTAACGGGACATAAAAATGCAAAATTAAAATTTTCTAATGTGTTAAAGCATTTTACTATTTCAATATTATTTGCATATAACTATATGTTTAACCTCCACACACATAAATTCAGCTCTAGAGCAGCAGTTCACTGCTGTGAACTAGCTGAACAAATCTGTTGAGCCAATGACAAGAAGCATATGTGTGTAGCCACCATCTTGCTCTTAGTACAGCATTGATGCTCCTGAGCCAACCAGGATACAGAGAAAACAGTAAATTTGGTAATAGAAGTACATTTAAGTCTCCTAAAATTGCATGTGTTATCTGAGCCAAAAAAGTTTAATGTTGAATTAAATTTTTATATTTTACTATGAGTACTACTCCTTCCTTTATGTATTTATTCATTCCCACACAAGAGTTCAAAGCTTCCCTTAAAACTTGTAATTAATCCGACAACATTAAACATATCCCTTTTACTTCTCTTATTTCCTATAACACATGGGATATTGCACTACTGGGAATCCATTAAATGTCAAGTGCAAAATGAACTGCTAATGAAGTCACTTGATTACGATGACTCAGCCAGTTAGAAATCTCAGAATACAAAGTACTTTAAACATTTAACTCTTTTAAATCATGGGGTGTAATGGTAAATCCCAAATCAACAGATCATCATAATGTAAATTTAAACAAATTTTATTTAAAATCTTTATGCCTCTTTCCTAGTTTTCTGATTAATGGGATATATCACATGCATGTGTACATTTCCTTTAACATTAAAAAATATATTGGATAATTATTATTAAAACAACTTACAAAAATCAGCTTACACAGATCATCATAATGTAAATTTAAACAAACTTTATTTAAAATATTGATACGTTTCCTAGTTTTCTGATTAATGGCATATATCATATACATGTGTACATTTTCTATAACATTAAAAAAACATTGGATAATTTATTATTAATACTGTATTGAACAGCACAACATTTTTTGTAATAAAGATATAACAAAAAAAGTGTACACGTAAAATCAACCATGGAAAATTGAAAAGGAAAAAAACTGCCAGGATCCTGAGGACCTTTCTTTGGATTAGATAACCACAGTGAAACAAATTATGTTATAGTACACAATAAAGTGAAATGCATAGCAATGTAAATACAGTAACAATTAATGGTAATTGCATAATATGTAGTGATGGCAGTACAAAAGGGCATGGTGACAGAAAAGTTTTCTAGTTTTCGCTACTTTTAGTCTGTGTTAACCAGATAAAGGGCTAGATGACAAATGGAGTGCAAAAATATTAGCGCTACTATAAGTAGGGTGACCATATTGCAGCTTTGAAAAGGGATACATAAGAAAAATACATATGTCAGGGTTCTTATGCAAAACATTTATTTAAACAGCCCTGAAAACAGCCCCGACATATGTATTTTTCATATGTGTCCCTTTTTAAAGTGGCAATATGGTAACCCTAACTATAAGTTAACATTGCTTGAGAGCAATCAATAACGCTTCTATTTTTGCTCATATATTTCAAGTCCAAAGTTATTTTTAGCACTCAAGTGATAGGGCACGCTAACATCTGCATGTCGAATAGTGCAGGTACACTAAATCCCTCACATAACAGGCTTCTATGGGGTAGCTAAGTAAATAAAAGAGTCATACATACATACACATTCACAAATTCACAAATATATATATATATATGTATATATATATATATATATATATATATATATATATATGTATATATAACTATTATATATATACATACATACACATTCACACATTCACAAATATATATATATATGTATATATATATATATATATATATATATATATAACTATTATATATATACATACATACACATTCACAAATTCACAAATATATATATATATGTATATATATATATATATATATATATATATATATATATATATATGTATATATAACTATTATATATATACATACATACACATTCACAAATTCACAAATATATATATATATGTATATATATATATATATATATATATGTATATATAACTATTATATATATACATACATACACATTCACAAATTCACAAATATATATATATGTATATATATATATATATATATATATATATATATATATATATATATATATATATATATATATGTATATATAACTATTATATATATACATACATACACATTCACAAATTCACAAATATATATATATATGTATATATATATATATATATATATATATATATAACTATTATATATATACATACATACACATTCACAAATTCACAAATATATATATATGTATATATATATATATATATATATATATATGTATATATAACTATTATATATATACATACATACACATTCACAAATTCACAAATATATATATATATATGTATATATATATATATATATATGTATATATAACTATTATATATATACATACATACACATTCACAAATTCACAAATATATATATATATGTATATATATATATATATATATATATATGTATATATAACTATTATATATATACATACATACACATTCACAAATTCACAAATATATATATATATGTATATATATATATATATATATATATATATATATATATATATATATATATATATATATATGTATATATAACTATTATATATATACATACAAACACATAAATACATTTGAGAAAGAAAGAAAGAGAGATAGAATTATTAGAATGTTTTGCAGAACTAAAGCTTCTCTTGTATATGGTCAGTGTTAAGACTAAGGTTCGAGTTAATACTAACCTACTAGATGCCTGAGAAGGCTAGAATACATTTTGAAGCACTAAGGGGTCGATTTATCAAAGGCTTTGCAAGCCTTTCGACCCACTACAGCTGCAGGTTCTCACAAGAGAACCTGCATGTAGTATTTAACAATGTAGTATGTAGTATTTATTTAACAATATAGCACTCGTGTGCAATGCTGAATTCCGCCAGGGGAATTCAGCCCGCCAAAGGCGAGCTGCGGCGGACAGGGGCGCATATGTGCGCTCCTGTCCGCCTCAGTTTGATAAATCGTCCCCCTATGATGCAGTATTTTCTTGCATACTTGCAACCTGTGAGGCAATGACACATCACATGGTTTTAATGATTTGGGAAGCAGTGCCGCAACCACATTCTATGACACTGGAGACATTGTGATCTTTGCAATATTTCAGCTGAACAGTCACACAGTAATAGTGTTGTATTGGCAACATACTGGTAGAGAGTATAAAGTCTAGTTCTGTATGTGTCATACACTGTATACTGTATGTACATATAGAGAAAGGTCACAACAGTGCCTGTTCCCCAGTATGTGCATGTAGCTAATAGGGCAGGTATGGATCCGTTCTGTAGTAGATAGATATATGTGGAGATTTTTTTGTTGTCCTCTCCTGTATACATTCTTTAACTGCAAACTATTAAGCTCTTAAGCACTAACTATTACAAAACAAAACATATAGGAAATGATTCACTCAAGTATGGCTACTGAATATATTGCTGAATATTGTACTAATATACTAATGAAAATACTGCTACTAAAATTGCTAGTAACACAACCATCCTGCTCTGAGAAGCAGCATAGAAAAACATCTTCTTAGAACAAATGTTATTTATGTCATGATCCATTTATTGGCATAAGCGTAGACTGCATTGTGTGCTTGTGATATAGTGCATTTGCTATACTTTGTTACTGGCCATTCATGGGAATCTAAAAGCATCCTGAATCCCTCCCAACATATCAAGTAGTCAGAGAGAGATATGTATACTCTGGTAGTCGAGTACATTATTTGGTACTGTTACTGGTGAAATAAAACTAATTCTTCAAACATGCTATATAAATACTTGCAGTGACATTCAAGTGAATAGTACTCTGTATAGCCCAATTGCACCACATAAAAAATTGCAATATACAAGCTGTTAAATAGGCAAATGTATGTGCAGTGCATACCCATCAATCAGCAGCTCTACGCTCTGAGGCTGGTAATGGTGCACAAGGGAAAATGTCTGTTTAAAAAAAAAAAAAAACTTCCTTTTAACAACATGTATTTAGTAGCAATTTTAAAATGATATTATTAGGCTTTACAGGGAAAGCACATTTGTTCCTAGAATGTGTTAAAATCCCCATAACAACATATACTGCAGTGCAGACTAAACACATTTCTGTTATATTTTACTTCTAGCTTTGATAAAACATATGCATAGAAAACAACAGTGAATTGTCTTTATAGCTGGTATTTTTTTATTAAATGACAGTCTTTCAAATTTGAGGTACATTTATGGGAATAAGAGGGACAGGGGAATCTGCCCTTAAAAAGGACAGCTGGGAATCCTTGTCTGTATACTGAACCATAAAAGTTTATATTTAAGTCCTCTTAAGAATTCCAACCATAATTAAAAATTATAAAGCAAAAGGATTTTGCTAAATATAGTGCAACATTCGCCCTGATGCTGGATTGTAGGGTGAAGTGACAATTCTTTTTCTATGTGGAGGGTGGAAGCAGTTCATAGTGATTTTGTATGTGGGTTACGATATGTAGACATTTTAGTTTCATAATAAAGCCAAGTTTCCTTTATTTGAAGAAAAAAAATATATAGAAGAATAAAACTGTATTTTTTATATGGGTATGTGAATTGGGTCCTTAATCATCTCTTGCCAAATTCACTGCTTTCTGTGGCTATTGTACGCTGTGTAATTGTCTCTTTTGGTATGAGTCCGTAGTCTGTAAAATAAGTTCTTGGTCCCCTTTTCTTCTCAGGTTAAGGTTCCTTAATAAAGTCCCACAGATTTCAATATCATGTGTATGCTTATGACACATGAACTATCTCCTTCCTTACCTTTAATCCACTCTCTCATCATTCCTGCCTTGACTACTGCAACTCCATCCTCTCTGGTCTCCCTAGCTGCCAACCAGCTCCTTTACAATTCATTATAAATGCCTCTGCCAGGCTTGTCTTTCTTACAAGTCGCTCTTAATGCTGTACCTCTCTGCTAATCCCTTCACTGACTTCCTATAGACTCCAGAATTAACCCCTTAATGACCGAGGATGTGCACGGTACGTCCTCATATAAAATACAGTTAACGCCTGAGGACGTACCCTGCACGTCCTCAGTCTGGAAAGCAGCTGGAAACGATCCTTTCCGGTTATTGTAGTGATGCCTCGATATCGAGGAATCCTGCAATAACCTTTTTTTAGCCATCCGATGCAGAGAGAGCCACTCTGTGGCCCTCTCTGCACCGGACATCGATGGCCGGTATCAGTGGTGGGTGGGAGCCGGTGTGGGAGGTGGGTGGCGGGAATTGATGGGCCTTGTGATGTGTAGGGGGGCGGGATCGTGGGCGGGAAAAGCCGGGGGCACGCACGGACGTGTGCACGGGAAGGCGGGGGCGGGCGCGTGCACAGGGAGGGAGCAGGTGGGAACCGCTACACTACAGAAAAACTTGTGTTAAAAGTGGGAAAAGAGGGGGAATACATTTTATAAAAAACGATCAGTCAGGGGGTGGGGGGTTTGTCTGTGGGGGGGGGAAGCTACACTACAGAAAAAAACGAAAAAAAAGAGGGGGAGGGTTGTTTGGGGGGGATCAGGGAGGTTGGGGGCTAAGGGGGGATCCTACACAGCAGCATATGTAAATATGCTTAAAAAATATAAAAAATGCAAAGATACCTTTTATTTTGGTACTGGCAGACTTTCTGCCAGTACTTAAGATGGCAGGGACAATTGTGGGGTGGGGGAGGGAAGGGAGCTGTTTGGGAGGGATCAGGGGTTGTGATGTGTCAGGTGGGAGGCTGATCTCTACACTAAAGCTAAAATTAACCCTGCAAACTCCCTACAAACTACCTAATTAACCCCTTCACTGCTAGCCATAATACATGTGTGATGCGCAGTGGCATTTAGTGGCCTTCTAATTACCAAAAAGCAACGCCAAAGCCATATATGTCTGCTATTTGTAAACAAAGGGGATCCCAGAGAAGCATTTACAACCATTTGTGCCATAATTACACAAGCTGTTTGTAAATAATATCAGTGAGAAACCTAAAATTGTGAAAATTTTAAGGTTTTTTAATTTGATCGCATTTGGTGGTGAAATGGTGGCATGAAATATACCAAAATTGGCCTAGATCAATACTTGGGGTTGTCTACTACACTACACTAAAGCTAAAATTAACCCTAGAAGCTCCCTACATGCTCCCTAATTAACCCCTTCACTGCTGGGCATAATACACGTGTGGTGCGCAGTGGCATTTAGCGGCCTTCTAATTACCAAAAAGCAACGCCAAAGCCATATATGTCTGCTATTTATGAACAAAGGGGATCCCAGAGAAGCATTTACAACCATTTATGCCATAATTGCATAAGTTGTTTGTAAATAATTTCAGTGAGAAACCTAAAGTTTGTGAAAACATTTGTGAAAAAGTGAACAATTTTTTTTATTTCATCACATTTGGCGGTGAAATGGTGGCATGAAATATACCAAAATGGGCCTAGATCAATACTTTGGGTTGCATTCTAAAAAAAAAGTATATACATGTCAAGGGATATTCAGTGATTCCTGAAAGATATCAGTTTTTTCTATGTAACTAGCGCTAATTTTGGAAAAAATTGGTTTGGAGATAGCAAATTGCTACTTGTATTTATTGCCCCATAACTTGCAAAAAAAGCAAAGAACATGTAAACATTGGGTATTTCTAAACTCAGGACAAAATTTAGAAACTATTTAGCCTTGGTGTTTTTTGGTGGTTGTAGATGTGTAACAGATTTTGGGGTCAAAGTTAGAAAAAGTGTGTTTTTTTCCATTTTTTCCTCATATTTTATATTTTTTTTATAGCAAATTATAAGATATGATGAAAATAATGGAATCTTTTGAAAGTCCATTTAATGGCGAGAAAAAAAACGGTATATGTGTGGGTACAGTAAATGAGTAAGAGGAAAATTACAGCTAAACACAAACACCGCAAAAATGTAAAAATAGCCTTGGTACCAAACGGACAGAAAATGGAAAAGTGATGTGGTCATTAAGGGGTTAAACACAAAATTGTATTCTGACTCTGACATACAAAGCTCCTAACGCTGGTTTTAGGCTACCGCCGGTATTTGGAGTCAGTGATTAAAGGGTCTAACGCTCACTTTTCAGCCGCGACTTTTCCATACCGCAGATCCCCTTACGTCAATTGCGTATCCTATCTTTTCAATGGGATCTTTCTAACGCCGGTATTTAGAGTCGTTTCTGAAGTGAGCGTTAGAGCTCTAACGACAAAATTCCAGCCGCCTGAAAATAGCAGGAGTTAAGAGCTTTCTGGCTAACGCCGGTTTATAAAGCTCTTAACTACTGTGCCCTAAAGTACACTAACACCCATAAACTACCTATGTACCCCTAAACCGAGCTCCCCCCACATCGCCGTCACTCGATTTAAATTTTTAACCCCTAATCTGCCGACCGCCACCTACGTTATACTTATGTACCCCTAATCTGCTGCCCCTAACCCCGCCGACCCCTATATTATATTTATTAACCCCTAACCTGCCCCCCACAACGTCGCCGCCAGCTACTTAAAATAATTAACCCCTAATCTTCCGACCGCAAAGCGCCGCCACCTACGTTATCCTTATGTACCCCTAATCTGCTGCCCTAACATCGCCGAGCCCTATATTATATTTATTAACCCCTAATCTGCCCCCCTCAACGTTGCCTCCACCTGCCTACACTTATTAACCCCTAATCTGCCGAGCGGACCTGAGCGCTACTATAATAAAGTTATTAACCCCTAACCCGCCTCACTAACCCTATATTAAATAGTATTAACCCCCTAATCTGCCCTCCCTAACATCGCCGACACCTAACTTCAATTATTAACCCCTAATCTGCCGACCGGAGCTCACCGCTATTCTAATAAATGTATTAACCCCTAAAGCTAAGTCTAACACTAACACTAACACCCCCCTAAGTTAAATATAATTTAAATCTAACGAAATAAATTAACTCTTATTAAATAACTTATTCCTATTTAAAGCTAAATACTTACCTGTAAAATAAACCCTAATATAGCTACAATATAAATTATAATTATATTATAGCTATTTTAGGATTAATATTTATTTTACAGGCAACTTTGTAATTATTTTAACCAGGTACAATAGCTATTTAATAGTTACCTAGTTAAAATAATAACAAATTTACCTGTAAAATAAATCCTAACCTAAGATATAATTAAACCTAACACTACCCTATCAATAAATTAATTAAATAAACTACCTACAATTACCTACAATTAACCTAACACTACACTATCAATAAATTAATTAAACACAATTGCTACAAATAAATACAATTAAATAAACTAGCTAAAGTACAAAAAATAAAAAAGAACTAAGTTACAAAATATAATAAAATATTTACAAACATAAGAAAAATATTACAACAATTTTAAACTAATTACACCTACTCTAAGCCCCCTAATAAAATAACAAAGCCCCCCAAAATAAAAAATTCCCTACCCTATTCTAAATTAAAAAAGTTACAAGCTCTTTTACCTTACCAGCCCTGAACAGGGCCCTTTGCGGGGCATGCCCCAAGGATTTCAGCTCTTTTGCCTGTAAAAAAAAACATACCATACCCCCCCCAACATTACAACCCACCACCCACATACCCCTAATCTAACCCAAACCCCCCTTAAATAAACCTAACACTAAGCCCCTGAAGATCTTCCTACCTTGTCTTCACCATACCAGGTTCACCGATCCGTCCTGGCTCCAACATCTTCATCCAACCCAAGCGGGGGTTGGCGATCCATCATCCGGTGCTGAAGAGGTCCAGAAGAGGCTCCAAAGTCTTCCTCCTATCCGGCAAGAAGAGGACATCCGGACCGGCAAACATCTTCTCCAAGCGGCATCTTCAATCTTCTTCCATCCGGTGCGGAGCGGGTCCATCTTGAAGCAGGCGACGCGGATCCATCCTCTTCTTCCGTTGTCTCCCGACGAATGACGGTTCCTTTAAGGGACGTCATCCAAGATGGCGTCCCTCGAATTCCGATTGGCTGATAGGATTCTATCAGCCAATCGGAATTAAGGTAGGAATTTTCTGATTGGCTGATGGAATCAGCCAATCAGAATCAAGTTCAATCCGATTGGCTGATCCAATCAGCCAATCAGATTGAGCTCGCATTCTATTGGCTGTTCCGATCAGCCAATAGAATGCGAGCTCAATCTGATTGGCTGATTGGATCAGCCAATCGGATTGAACTTGATTCTGATTGGCTGATTCCATCAGCCAATCAGAAAATTCCTACCTTAATTCCGATTGGCTGATAGAATCCTATCAGCCAATGGGAATTCGAGGGACGCCATCTTGGATGACGTCCCTTAAAGGAACCGTCATTCGTCGGGAGACAACGGAAGAAGAGGATGGATCCGCGTCGCCTGCTTCAAGATGGACCAGCTCCGCACCGGATGGAAGAAGATTGAAGATGCCGCTTGGAGAAGATGTTTGCCGGTCCGGATGTCCTCTTCTTGCCGGATAGGAGGAAGACTTTGGAGCCTCTTCTGGACCTCTTCAGCACCGGATGATGGATCGCCAACCCCCGCTTGGGTTGGATGAAGATGTTGGAGCCAGGACGGATCGGTGAACCTGGTATGGTGAAGACAAGGTAGGAAGATCTTCAGGGGCTTAGTGTTAGGTTTATTTAAGGGGGGTTTGGGTTAGATTAGGGGTATGTGGGTGGTGGGTTGTAATGTTGGGGGGGGGTATGGTATGTTTTTTTTTACAGGCAAAAGAGCTGAAATCCTTGGGGCATGCCCCGCAAAGGGCCCTGTTCAGGGCTGGTAAGGTAAAAGAGCTTGTAACTTTTTTAATTTAGAATAGGGTAGGGAATTTTTTATTTTGGGGGGCTTTGTTATTTTATTAGGGGGCTTAGAGTAGGTGTAATTAGTTTAAAATTGTTGTAATATTTTTCTTATGTTTGTAAATATTTTATTATTTTTTGTAACTTAGTTCTTTTTTATTTTTTGTACTTTAGCTAGTTTATTTAATTGTATTTATTTGTAGCAATTGTGTTTAATTCATTTATTGATAGTGTAGTGTTAGGTTAATTGTAGGTAATTGTAGGTAGTTTATTTAATTAATTTATTGATAGGGTAGTGTTAGGTTTAATTATATCTTAGGTTAGGATTTATTTTACAGGTAAATTTGTTATTATTTTAACTAGGTAACTATTAAATAGTTCTTAACTATTTAATAGCTATTGTACCTGGTTAAAATAATTACAAAGTTGCCTGTAAAATAAATATTAATCCTAAAATAGCTATAATATAATTATAATTTATATTGTAGCTATATTAGGATTTATTTTACAGGTAAGTATTTAGCTTTAAATAGGAATAAGTTATTTAATAAGAGTTAATTTATTTCGTTAGATTAAAATTATATTTAATTTAGGGGGGGTGTTAGTGTTAGGGTTAGACTTAGCTTTGGGGTTAATACATTTATTATAGTAGCGGTGAGGTCCGCTCGGCAGATTAGGGGTTAATAATTGAAGGTAGGTGTCGGCGATGTTAGGGAGGGCAGATTAGGGGTTAATACTATTTATGATAGGGTTAGTGAGGCGGATTAGGGGTTAATAACTTTATTATAGTAGCGCTCAGGTCCGCTCGGCAGATTAGGGGTTAATAAGTGTAGGCAGGTGTCGGCGACGTTGAGGGGGGCAGATTAGGGGTTAATAAATATAGTATAGGGGTCGGCGGTGTTAGGGGCAGCAGATTAGGGGTACATAGGGATAACGTAGGTTGCGGCGGTTTACGGAGCGGCAGATTAGGGGTTAAAAAAAATATGCAGGTGTCAGCGATAGCGGGGGCGGCAGATTAGGGGTTAATAAGTGTAAGGTTAGGGGTGTTTAGACTCGGGGTACATGTTAGAGTGTTAGGTACAGACGTAGGAAGTGTTTCCCCATAGGAAACAATGGGGCTGCGTTAGGAGCTGAACGCTGCTTTTTTGCAGGTGTTAGGTTTTTTTTCAGCTCAAACAGCCCCATTGTTTCCTATGGGGATATCGTGCACGAGCACGTTTTTGAGGCTGGCCGCGTCCGTAAGCAACTCTGGTATCGGGAGTTGCATTTGCGGTAAAAATGCTCTACGCTCCTTTTTTGGAGCCTAACGCAGCATTTGTTTAAACTCTCGATACCAGAGTTAAATTTATGGTGCGGCCAGAAAAAAGCCCGCGGAGCGTTAACAGCCCTTTTACCGCCGAACTCCAAATCTAGGCCTTAGTGTTTATTTTATAGGTAAGTATTTAGTTTTAAATAGGAATACTTTAGTTAATAATAGTAATATTATTTAGATTTATTTAAATAATAATTAAGTTAGGGGGGTGTTAGGGTTAGACTTAGGTTTAGGGGTAAATAACTTTATTATAGTGGCGGCGGCAGATTAGGGGTTAATAGATTTAATAGGCTATGTGGGCTACGGTGGTTTAGGGGTTAATACTAGGATAGGTTTATTGCGGTGTGGGCTATGGCGGTTTAGGGGTTAATACTACTAGGATAGGTTTATTGCGGTGTGGGCTATGGTGGTTTAGGGGTTAATACTACTAGGATAGGTTTATTGCGGTGTGGGCTATGGCGGTTTAGGGGTTAATAATTAGGCTTATTGCGTTGTGGGGGATTGTCAGTCTAGGGGTTAATACATTTATTATTAGCAGTGAGAGGGGGGATTGCGGATATAGGGGTATACTTATCAGGCTTATTTTTGGGAGGCATGTTAGACAGTTACGGGAGATTTAATATTTTAGTTAGTTTTCTTAGGCGCAGGCAGTTTCTAAAGTGCCGTAAATCACTGGCGACTCCAGAAATTTGTACTTACGCTTATTTCTGGACATCGCTAGTTTATCCGACTTACGGCACTTTAGGAACTGCCGGCGGGGTATATGTAATACCCCGATGTGCGAGGTGAAACTACGGGTGGCGCGGGTTCCCTCGCTTGCGCCGAAACCTACGCCGTATATAGGATCGTGCCCTTGATCCCTATAAATGTTACCTTGTATATCATGCCTACAAATACCTGAATATAATTATAATAATATTAATAACAATAATATCTCCATTGCCTAATGACCATGTTTCCTTCCAGTTACTTCCACAAGTGGCCACAAGGAGTTTTCCAAAGAAGTTCATCTATATAGCACACTATACTGTGTTATAGAGTAATGATGTGGTTTTTGTATGGCGTCAAGTTTAAAAGTGCCAATGACCAGACTGGAGATATGAAATAAACAATTTATACAAAAAGTAGCAATTACAGTGGATATTATAAGAAGGGAAGGAGGAGAATACATGGAAACTGTATGCTAAAGAGAAAGAGATGATTATACAGAAGTACATTGTGGAAGATAGAAGGGCTGACAAGCAGGCTAATGGAATGAGATAAGAGACAGCGAGGCTGAAAGAAAAGACATGAAGTACAAATGGATGACAAGATGATTATAAAGGAAAGCTATGGGCATTCAGACTAGGGCTGTAATTATGGCTAATGTTCTCTAGTCTCCTCCAGTAGTAAAGTGAATTGCAGTAAACGCTCAGCCACCCCCTCCCGTTGCCCAACTCTGTGCAGAGAAGCAGAAGGGTGCAAGGAAGGGGAGGAGGGTCTGTGTCGGTGAGAAGCAGGAGAGGGAGCAGCAGAGGGGTTTGCTTTTACAAAGAGACAAGTGACAGCGCTCCGTGCACACTGCAGGTACTGGGGAACTCTGGAACACAACGGGATGTGCTACCTCTGAATCTGCAAGGAGTGCGATCCCACGTTTCCCAAGTTGGGAAGAATATACATTGATGGATGAGGAGACCAATATTTTGTTGATGAGAACAACTAATAGATCACAAGCTGATCTGTCCAGGTACTAGAGAACAACTATTACTTTTAGCTAATAATAGAAAATCAGCCTGTGATTTCCCATAGGACACAATTTGAGGGCTAAGTACCCCATGCACTGTACCTCTAAGGAAATTGCTTAAATTGCTATTAATGACAGAATTACAATTCATATACCCAATACAAACCAGTTAATAAGTTTTTTAAGGCTCCCCTTTAGAGTTAGTGGAACTGCAGGGTGTACAGAGCTACCCATCTCCTGTATCACTTGTACCCACAAAATGGGACTTTAAATCCTAACGCAAGTCCGAAATTTACCACCAGCATGTTTAGTGGCTATCTGTTCTCATCCTTATTAATCGTTTTAGCAAATCTGAACCCTTCTTTAAACCCTTGCATTTTATTTGCTTTTACTAATTAATAATGTTTTCCCCATCTCTGCAAATATTTCCTTGATTATTTCTATTTTTTGCATTTTATATCTTTCTTTAACCGTTTCACTCTCTCTCCCTCTCACCTCTCTCTCCCTCCTCTCTCTCTCCTCTCTCTCTTTTTCTCTACCTTCCCCTTAGTCTGATTCCGCTTATTTTTCTGTTTGTGCATGTTCTCTGTCTCATTATAATTATCCCCAGCATAATTGCATTTTAATTTTTGGCATTATGTTTTTCCTCATTTCAATCTTTTCAATTCCTCCTCTCTGTTTTTTCACTTTAACTATTTTGTTTCACTATTTTGGAATTAATTTTTTTTTTATTATTTCTCCCGCACGGTGCTTCCTCTTTCTCCTTTCTCCTTTTTTTTCTCATCTCATTCCCTTTTTTATCTTTCACATTAAAGGGACACTGAAACCAATTTTTTTTTTCTTTTGTGATTCAGACAGAGCATGCCATTTTAAGCAACTTTCTAATTTACTCCTATTATCAATTTTTCTTTGTTCTCTTGCTATCTTTATTTGAAAAAGAAGGCATCTAAGCTAAGGAGCCAGACAATTTTTGGTTCAGACCACGGACAGCACTTGTTTATTGCTGGGTGAATTTATCCACCAATCAGCAAGAACAACCCAGGTTGTTCACCAAAAATGGGCCGGCTTCTAAACTTACATTCTTGCTTTTCAAATAAAGATACCAAGAGAATAAAGAAAATTTGATAATAGGAGTAAATTAGAAAGTTGCTTAAAATTGCATGCTCTATCTGGATCACGTAAGAAAAAATTTGGGTTCAGTGTCCCTTTAACCTCTAATTTACATATTTTGCTTTTGAATTGCTACCAGTCAGTTCTTGCATCTATCTGCCACAACATTTGCACTCTCGTGGTTATTCACAAAAAAATTATATAAAATTAAATAAATATATTTACAAAATGAATTTAAATGCATTAAAGTTCAAATGTAATCAAGCAGTTTTTAAAAGATCATTGTCATTTTGGAAAAAATGCTCCAAGTGTCTTCCTTTAAACATACTCTTACTTACTATTAACATTTGTAATGAAAGAAATAGTTTATTTTTGCCCATATGCACTCCATAATTTACAGTATTTTACACTTATTTTATCATTTGATTACAAGGGTCATAGAAGTGTAAAATTTAAAAAATCCATTACAATCAGGAGAGGCATAGATATGTACCCACCAATCACTGGCTGGGTCTTGCTCAGAAAAAACATGAGAATGCCTAGGGTGTGTGACTTTATCTATGTGTTTAACCCATTCTTGTAGTTGAAAGTTAATTATATTGATATGTATTTAAAAAAAGATATACATGAGGTGTCACAGCCATGAACACAATAAAGCAGAGAGGAAAGTCACAATCATGCCAAGAGGGTTCCTAAGAAAAAGAAGTTGTGGTTTGCTGTTGTAATCACTGAGTACCCACTTGAATAAATTAAAAGGATGTATCCTTAAAACTGCATTCAGGGCTTGTAAAATACCTTTATACTGTATTGTTGTTAATAAAATATTATTAATATTTTTGTCATACTTCAAAACAGCTGATTAAATGTTTTAGTCACCACAATAAGACTTTCTACCTAAGAGCAGCATCTCTCTAACCTCTCTTGCAGAATTGGTTAAGTTATTTTCCTCTCAGCCAGACCAGGATGGAAAATTTCCAGCGCGTTCGGATCTTAGATGAAGATAATGGGAAGTCTTTGCCTTTCAAGAACATTTGCCCAGATGTGGTACAGATGAGGGTGAAAGAGGGCAGCAAGATACGCAATCTCATTACTTACGCTTTGGGCTATATGGAGTCAGAAGCAGCAGGGCAGATTATCTTCAGTGCTCATGGTCGTGCAGTGACTAAAGCTGTGACTTGTGTAGAAATCCTAAAGAGACAAGTAGTAGGTTTGCACCAGGTCACTAAGGTGCAGTATAAGACTTTGCATGAGGTGTGGGAACAGAAGGGTCCAAAGGTCCAGAGCCCAGCCCCATCACTGACTGTTCAAAAATATCTCCCATCCATTTGCATACTCCTCTCCAAGGTTCCGCTTGACCCACAAGAGACAGGTTACCAACCTCCTCAACCAGTTACTGCTGGGAAATGTCCTACTGGGTCTCAAGTGAAACATTTTGTTTCCAAAAAGAGAAAGTTACAGCAGAGCGTGGAAGAAAAAATTGTAGACAAAAGCTTTCCAAGAGCACAATCTCATCAGTATCAGCTATCAAGCACACTGGGAGAGATCAATGGTACAAAACTATGAAAAAATGCCATATTGAAGATGATTTCTACTAAATTTGTTTTCATTTACTTTTACTATGACCATTCATTATAGGAACATAGTGAAAATACCAAGCAGACTCACAAGGCAAACTTAATTCCTGCTGTAGAGACTTTGAGTTTCCTGCTGATTCAAGAATATGAAATGAACAATAGAGCATAGAAAAAAATATAACAGATAATGGCCATCAGAAAACATGGTCTCAACAGTTAAAGCCGCAAAAAATATTCTATTGTATGCATTTTTTAGCAGGAGTCTTAAGATAAAAAAATTGGAATTCCACAACTACAGAGTTATGCAGAAATGAAAAACCTTGGCTTTTCTTCTGTTATTGTCAGTAATATAGTAGAATAGAGAATTCTTAGCAAGTCTATGTTCCTTTGCATGCACTGCACAGAACATTTCTGCAATAGGAAATTAAAGAAAATAATTTCCTATCAATGCCCTAAAATAGGTATTTCAGTTATGTCAAGCTGATAAGCATTTAATAGACTTAAAATAAAATCAGTCAATTTTGTAAGAACCGTAGTCTAATCCAGCAGCCACATAATTTAACAATTCCTTAAGCATCCTATTGATAGGATCATAATTTTTTTGAACATCTGGATGTTGCTGTGTGGTGCTCATTAAACCAGAATAGCATAATTCAGGAAAACTTAATAATTATAATCAACCATCAAATTGCTAGTAAAAATCACAGTGAGGGGGTTATAATTAGCCCTCTATTTAACAGGCAGCCATTAACCCTCCTGTATCGCCCATCACTATAATAAAGTACCACAAAGGTTAACTTTTGTTGTTGGTCCAGCATTAAACTGTCTCCCTTTCCAAAATACATATCCATGCATTTATCCTAAATTTATAAAACCACCAACTCCAAACTATTTGCCACAAGTAACCCTCTTCTGCTAGATCTTTTAACTTCAATCAGCTTTTCCCTTCCACTCCAAAGCATTCAAGCTTCAGAACTATTAAGTTCTGCTGTTATCCGCTGCAAGAGCCACTAGCAGGGGCGGAACTACTATTAGTGCAGCAGCTGGAGTCACAACTGGGCCCAAGTTCTGGGGGGGCCATGACAGCTAGTTATATATAGAGTTGTGACTCACTGGCATCTATTTATCAAGCCGTCAACTGTAAATACGCTGGAATTCTGCAGTGTATTTGTGGCGAGCCTGATTCCCCTTGTTATCAAAACCTACATACCGACAAAAGTAGAATTTTGTGACGTAACATACAATCCGCCGGGCAAAGTCCGACACAGATCGATGCTTACATCATTACAGATGTTCCGAATGCAAGTTTGGCACTATCTGACTACTTTTGCTAGTTAACAAATTCCTACCAGGTACGCTCGCCACTATTCCGGCCCAGCTTACCTGGTTTTCAATCCACCGCCCTGGAGGCGTCGGATACCATATAGGAATCAATGGGAGTCTGAAAGCAGCGAAAGCTCATGTTTCCAATGGTAATGTTTACACCTAATACCCTAACATGTACCCCGAGTCTAAACACCCCTAATCTGCCGCCCCTACACTGCCGCCACCTACATTATACTTATTAACCCCTAATTTGCTACCCCGACACCGCCGCCACCTACATTATACTTATTAATCCCTAATCTGCCACCCCGCCACCGCCGCGACCTACATTATACTTATTAACCCCTAATCTGCCTCCCCTACACCGCTGCCACCTACATTATACTTATTAACCCCTAATCTGCCGCCCGACACCGCCGCCACCTACATTATACTTATTAACCCCTAATCTGCCCCCTACACCGCCGCCACCTACATTATACTTATTAACCCCTAATCTGCCACCCCCGAAACTGCAGCCACCTACATTATACTTATTAACCCCTAATCTACCCCCCTACACCGCCGCCACCTACATTATACTTATTAACCCCTAATGTGCCACCCGCCACTGCCGCCACCTACATTATACTTATTAACCCCTAATCTGCCACCCCCTACACCGCCGCCACTGTATTAAATTGTTTAACCCCTAAACCTAAGTCTAACCCTAACATCCCCTAACTTAAATATAATTTAAATAAATCTAAATAAATATTCCTATCATTAAATAAATTATTCCTATTTAAAACTAAATACTTACCTAGAAAATAAACCCTAAGATAGCTACAATATAACTAATAGTTACATTGTAGCTAGCCTAGGGTTTATTTTTATTTTACGGGCAAGTTTGTATTTATTTTAACTAGATAGAATAGTTATTAAATAGTTATTAACTATTTAATAACTTCCTAGTTAAAATAAATACCTGTAAAATAAAACCTAATCTAAGTTACAATTACACCTAACACTACACTATCATTAAATTAATTCCCTACATTAAATATAATTAAAGGGACATTAAACCCCACATTTTTCTTTCATGATTCAGATAGAGAATACCATTTTAAACAACTTTCTAATTTACTTCTATTATCTAATTTGCTTCATTCTCTTGTAATCCTTTCCTGAAAAGCATATCTAGATATGCTTGGTAGCTTCTGATTGGTGTCTGCACATAGATGCCTCATGTGATTGGCTAATCCGTGTGCATTACTATTTTTTTAAGAAAGGATATCTAAAGAATGAAGCAAATTAGATAATAGAAGTAAATTGGAATGTTATTTAAAATGGTATTCTCTATCTGAATCATGAAAGAAAATCTTTGGGTTTAATGTCCCTTTAAATAAAATTATCTAAAGTACAAAAAAACAACTAAATTACAGAAAATAATAAACAAATTACAAGATTTTTAAACTAATTACACCTAATCTAATCCCCCTAAGAAAATAAAAAAGCCCCCCCAAAATAATTTAAAGCCCTACCCTACACTAAATTACAAATAGCCCATAAAAGGCCCTTTTGCACGGCATTGCCCCAAAGTAATCAGCTCTTTTACCTGTAAAATAATTTACAAATCCCCCCCAACATTAAAACCCACCACCCACACAACCAACACTACTCTAAAACCCACCCAATCCCCCCTTAAAAAAAACTAACACTAACCCCTTGAAGATCACCTTACCGTGAGAAGTCTTCACCCAACCGGGCTGAAGTTCTCAACGAATCTGTCAGAAGTAGTCCTCCAGACGGGCAGAAGTCTTCATCCAGACGGCATCTTCTATCTTCATCCATCCAGCGCGGAGCGGCTCCATCTTCAAGACATCCGATGTGGATCCGATGTCCTCTTCAAACGACGTCTTCTTGTTGAATGAAGGTACCTTTAAGTGACGTCATCCAAGATGGCGTCCCTTAGATTCCGATTGGGTAATAGAATTCTATCAGCCAATCAGAATTAAGGTAGAAAAAATTCTATTGGCTGATGCAATCAGCCAATAGGATTTAAGTTCAATCCTATTGGCTGATCCAATCAGCCAATAGGATTGAGCTCGCATTCTATTGGCTGTTCCTATCAGGGGGCGGTGGGCTCCGGGAGCGGCAGTTTTGGGGTTAAACACTTTATTTATTTGCGGCGGGGTCCGTGAGCGGCGGTTTAGGGGTTAATACATTTATTAGAGTTGCGGTGGGCTCCGGGAGTGGCGGTATAGGGGGTAAATAATATAGTATAGTGTGGGTGTTTAGTGACAGTATACCAATAAAGCTGTGAAAAAGTTAGTTAACAACAGTCCGCTGCTCATCGCCCCATACTTGGTGCGCGGCTTTTTGACAGCTTTTTTGGTAACTTTGGAGAACGTATTCAGGTCCGCGGCAGCGATGTTAGGCGATCTTAGGTGAGCGTATTGGTGCCGTCGAATGCAAGTAAGTTGACGGCTTGATAAGTAGATGCCACTGTCTCTTTTGTATGTCTGAGGAAGGGGTTAAACTCCCCAAAAACGTCCACATTTGAAGATTAAACTGTGTTAAAAGTCCTGGCGAGTGCACTCTTTTTGCTACTATATATATATATATATATATATATATATATATATATATATACACATACTGTATATATATATATATATATACATACTGTATATATATATATATATATATACATATATATATATATATATATATATATATACTGTCTATATATCATATTGTCTATAACAATATATATATATATGTATATATATCATATACTGTGACTGTGTGTGTCTGTGCGTCTGAGGAAGGAGTGAATGCTCCGAAACGTTACACAATAAAAGGTTGCTGTGATATAAATCCAGAGAGGGCAATTGCTGGACTGTGTTTATTGTGAACATTTTGCACCCTGGTATTTGTTCCTTGAGCCAGTGGGAGTGCGCTTCATCACCTATATTGAGATATATATATATATATATATATATATATACTGTATATCATTATACAGTGAAGCATGTATATTGTTTATTAATAAGCTACCTGGGGGGCTAATTATCCTCACCTCCGTTGCCTGTTGTCTGTACCCTTCAATATTTGCTATCAGGTTTTCAGAAAATTAAAGGCAATATTTAAAACAGCAACATGTGCATTGACAATCTGCTCTCTAAATTGTGACTAACTAATACCCTCTTGTTTATTAAGCTTATATAGACAGTAAAGTACAGGGTCACAGGTGGCATATTTTACAGGACAACCAGGAAAAAACAAAACCTCACTAGCATTAAGAACAACAAATGGGGGAACCAAAACCAACAGGAAGTGGATAACCATGAATGACTTCACTTTCCAATGTGCTGTGCAAGAGATGTCACCAGTAAGTAACCTTGAAAGTTAGATGAACCTGCAGATAATTTTCATGAAAATTACAACTGAATGTTAACATTTAAAATGTGGTAGTGAGTGGCCCCTGCAGCATTTATGTTACTATTTTAAGTGTTGTAATATCATAACTCAAGGAACCCCCTTACTCAAGAGAACCCTAACCTCAACGTAGTGAGGTACCTGGACACTGTCATTGTAGTGACTCATTTGTGAGACCCAAGAAGTAGTTTAAAATCTTTAGTACCTTTTACAGGTGCATTCAAAAAGTTCATAATGACAACATTTAGAGAAACTGTATTAAACTGATTAGTCAGAGTACTACATGTAAAACAGCAGATAACTGAAAAGGGATTTTGATTAAAATTACAGTTTACTTTAAGGATGTGTGTGATCTTTACATTAAAAGATGTTTGGGTAGAATTATTCTATCTTCAGAAAGTGATGAAATGACACAATCTAAAATCTCTGAATCAAGGTCATAAGAAACAACTTGTCACACAAAACAATATTTATTTGAGGTTTAACTATTGAATTTATTTCTTCTTTACTACAACATTTTCCATCATTGCAATGTCTCCTTTATTATTGTGATGACAGTAGAGGCTTAAAACATTTAAAACATTGAGACTGAACTGTAAAGATGCATAATTATGTGTATTAAAATAATAATAATAACAATATAATTTCATTTTTTATTTTGCTCCCTTTTCCTGCAATTGTGGACTTTCTAATTCACATTAGAAGTGGAAGTGTTGACTCCAGACTTAAAGGGACTTGATACCCAAATGTTGAAACATTTGAAAGTGATGCAGCATAGCTGTAAAAAGCTGACTAGAAAATATCACATGAACATCTCTATGTAAAGAAAAGAAAGATATTTTACCTCAAAAATGTCCTAAGTATTCACATCAAATTGTAAAGGACTTTAACCCCTAACGACACACGTCGTACAGGGTATGTCATACACAAACTGGTTGTTAAAGACCAACAATGTGCCCTGTACGTCGTTAGGGGTTTAAAGCGGCTGGAAGCAATCATGATCGCTTTCAGCCGCTTTCAAGGTATTGTTGTGATGCCAAGAGAATGAAGAACATTTGATAATAGGAGTAAATTAGAAAGTTGCTTACAATTGCATGCTCTATCTGAATCACAAAAGAAAATATTTGGGTAAGACAATTGAAAGATGGTCTTGTCCTCAATGGGTTAAGCAGTCAATCAGTATTCCTGTCCCAGGACTTGCAAGGGAGCGTGCCTCATGCACTCTCATGTTATTTCCCTATTCAGTTTAAGGAAGTTTACTATGAAATCTCATGAGATTTAAGTGAAATCTCATGAGATCAAAGTAAAACAGTTCATTGGCTGCTGTTCATTTCTTCCTTCTTTTTTTAACCTGCAGATGGACAGCAGCTGAAGTATAACTGTTTAAACAGCACTTACTCTGGTGAGCTGAGGAAAATGTGAGGTAAAATATATTCCTTTTTAACATAGAAATGTTCAGGTGATATTTTCCTGTCAGCTTTTTACAGTTATACTGCATCACTTTCAAGTGATTTAGCATATGAGCATTATGTCCCTTTAACTCTGCTGTTTTCCACACAGTCATTGGTTGAATACTCCCATTTTTAGCTTTCCCTTATTAGCCTCAGCAGAGAAGGAAACCTAAATTACAACATGATGGCGCCTCTTGGCTTTATGGACACATCTTTTCAATGTTTAAAAAAACCTAATATTATATATATATGTATATATATTATTTGTCAGTATATTCTCTATTTATATGTCATTCTATCTAGCTTTTATTTAGTGTTTAATGTCCCTTTAATGAAAATCTGCTTTATCAGTTCAGGAGCTCATTAATACATCTATCCTTATTTGGCAAATGAGACAAGTGAAAACTGCTCAAGGAGCTTTTTAAGGAATATGTACCCGAACTGCAAAACAATGCACATTTTGCTGACAAAAGAGCAATTTTAAATGTGCATGAACATCTAAAAATGACTTTAATATAGCTTTAATAGAAATTTTTGGAAATAAGTGATAGTAAAGCATACATGGCTTGTAGATTTATGAGAAAGAAAGGTTTTTTTTAGGTTGATAGAAAATGTGAAAAAATGTATTACAGAGTAGTGCAAATTTAGGCATTGACTTTGTATATATGTTGTATGGGTGAATATAATGAATGACTGTAACAATCATAAGGATGAGCTGTCAGGGCATGTATGATAAGATTCAAGTAGTGCAGGTAAATCGTTCTGCTTTGTAGTAATGTCTTGCTTGCCCTACATACTTTAAGACTAATATTTGTTGAGTTGAACGGGACTTTTCGGTTTTCAATCATTGCAACTGTGTGAAGCATTAGACGCCTGAGTTCACAAACAGCCTGTAGCCTGCAGTCCTTCATTACTAGAGCTGTGACTTCCAGTTCCCGTGACAGAGATGCTGTCAGCTTTATTGATGAGGGTGTCAGCTGGGCACAGACTCATAAATTTTGCCCGCTTCACTTGCCCTTTGGCTACCAAAAGCATTTACTTTTAACTCCTTCAAGTGTACAGTGATTGCTATTTCAGACTTAGTCATATAATTAGGGCTTTAAAAGCGATCACTTAGTTTTGTAATATAACAAATCCAATATGAGAATAAAATCCTGTAAGGGAAATATTGCAACAGAAACAAATTGACCAAATATGCACATTATGAGCTTAGCTTTTTATCTTGTTTTATAGGACAGGGTCAACCCAAGGCACAATTTATTTAAGCTCAACTGTACAAATAACTGTGAAGAAAGATCCTAATCACATCCGAATGGCCAGTCCAGCCCTGAAATACTAGATAATTCCCTCTGCATTACATATAATCTCAGATGTAGATTTTCATGATTATGGGCTTTGTCCATTACTGTAGCTACTTTCCTATAGGTATAGTGGGTAAAGGTTCTGTATTATTGCAGCATCATCATTAGGTCGACCAATCCATGAGGTCACTTGCACTTTTGCCCAATAAGAAAGAGATGCACTCACCTGTGAACAAAACCATATATTAAGATATTTAAAGTGAGGAATACAATACAGGTAGCCCTCAGTTTACGCCGGAGTTAGGTTCCAGAAGGAATGGTTGTAATTTGAAACCGTTGTAAATTGAAACCCAGTTTATAATGTAAGTCAATGGGTAGTGAGGGAGTTAGGTTCCAGGCCCCTCTCAAAATTGGCATAAGTAACACCTAATACATTATTTTTAAAGCTTTGAAATAGACTTTAAATGCTAAACAGCATTATAAACCTAATAAAAAAAACCACATAACACAGAATATATATTTAAACTAAGTTAAATGAAAAAAATCATTTACTAAACAGCATTATAAACCTAATAAAATAATCACACAACACAGACTTTACTTGCATTTTTCTGCAAACAGTTCTTTCTATGCATTTCAATCTGGACTGATTTATAGACAGGAAGATCTTGTTCCTTTGCAAGTTGCTTGATAGCTCAGGTCTGGTTAAACTGATTAATTTCAGCTTGCTTGGCTTGCATATCTTTGCTGCAACACAAGCGGACAGCTCCACCTACTGGCTATTTTAATCTATGCACTACTTCTCAATGCTTTTCAATAGCAGTCACATGGCTGAGAAAAAAGGTTGTTATTCTGAAACGGTGCAAATTGAACCGTTGCAAACCGAGGGCCACCTGTATAGAAGCAGCATGACAGACAACACAAACATCTCTGTTATCTAATATTACACCCACAGTATATTACTTTAACCTATCCCCTGAAATAGATTATATCAGTTGGTATGCTCTGTATGGTTATTAGTAGCTTGGCACATACGTCAAAGTGGATTTATATAAATTACTGTCTTGGACCAGCCCAAGGTCATCTGCCCTTTGCTTTAAAAGAACATGAAATCCAAACCTTTTCTTTCATGATTCAGCTAGAGTATAACATTTTAAAAAAACTTTTGTGTTTACTTCTATTATCTCATTTATTTTGTTCTTTTGGTATCCTTGGTTGGAATGTAGAGCTCAGGAGTGTGCACGTGTCTGCAGCACTATACGGCAGCAGTTTTGCAATAATGTTATACATTCACAAGAGCACTAGATGGCAGCACTTTTTCCTGCCATGTTGTTCTTCAGACATGCGTATGCCACCTACCTAGGTTTCTCTTCAACAAGTAAATTTGATAATAGAAAGTAATTTGGAAAGTTGTTTTTTTTTATATAACTGCATGTCTCTGAATCACAAAAGAAACAATATTTGGTTTCATGTCCCTTTAACAACCAGCCCTTGGCCCTTTAAATAAAAAAACATGCACAGATAAGTAAATGTGGCCCTGGAAGTTTAAACTAAAGATGTTATGATGCTGGTTTATTGCTTTACAAATATGCAAGTAATGCAGCAAAGCATTGTAAAACCTCTGATGTATGCTATAGTGCAATATAGTAGGGTTTTGACCTTTAGATCTTAAAGTGATGGTAAACTAAGTCTATAGTGAAGTTAAATATGAAATCCTTGTTGTTGTTTTTTTTTTTTAAAAATCCATAGTTTATTATACTCACCAGTAGCGGACCTACTCAACAGAGGGCCCTGGTGCGAATATTTTTTGGGTCCCCTAAAAGGGAACTCAGTAGTAAATAATAGTAATAATATATATGCTACTCTGTATAATAATTATGGAGAATCGATGGACCTGTAACCTGCACTAATAATGGGCTCCCCTGCATTAGGATTGTACACATTCTTCACACACCTATGTATAGATTGGCTACTATGGGCCCCCTCAGCACTTGGGCCCTGGTACCACTGCACCTGCTGCACCAATGGTAGTTCCACCCCTGATACTCACCCCCACCACTGCCAGCCCACTTTGAAGAATGTTTTTTTCAGGGGGCGACGTATGTATTAATACATGAAAGGCAGGGCTTGATTCTTGAGTATAATTAACTATGGTACCCTTTTAACCCTTTCAGGCATGATTTTACTATAAAGTAAAGATACAGATATAACTTTTTATAAACAAGTATTTCATATTTAACTTCACTTAGTTTCCTATCACTTTAACAACAGACCACTTCTATCACCATGTACCTCAAACAAAAGCTGTTATTATAGAGAGAAAAAGACATCCTATATATATTTTCACAAATTGTCACATATTTTGACAGTCAGTGAGTTTTCACCTGTAAATGTATATTTGCACAGAGAAACAGGGAACAAAATAAGGCTAGAAGTTGTTGCTAGGTGATTTTTTTTTATTATTATGATGAACACTTGGCAACTATAAGGGTATGGAAGGTGCGTGTCAGGGCATTCCTGTTTCAAATGAGTGGTCCTGTGATATATTACTATGATGAGTAGGTGATCGTAAATCCTTTAGACTCCTCATAATAGGGCCAATCCTGTGAAGTATTTGTCACCTAGGTATTAATAACCTAGCATCTCTTTAAAATAGGCAGCCTCATATTGTATTTTCAGAGCATGAGCGGGTTTATGTTGCCACACATTATTTTGCTTCATATGTAAATAGTGCCAGGTAAATATTGTTACTATGGTGATCAAATAATAGCCAACTGAGCTTGTAACTCCACTTTTGAAAGAGGAACCTCTACTCTTGGATGGGAGTTTTATAGTTTCTTTTAGGGCAAAAAACAGCCTAAAAGTCACTCACTATGGCTATATCCTGCTATCCAGAGAGGTATGACAATCCTATCAAACCAGAATATTATGTCTTTCCAGGAATGACACAATTCAAACGGAATAAGGAGCACCAGCCGGGAGTGAAATTTAAAAAGTCATATTTATTAGGACATTTTAAAATAAAGCCTGTGGCACAGACTAAATACAAATTTCAACATGAAGTCAGAATCTAAAGCAAAGGCTGACGCGTTTCGGCGGGTGACATAGTCGTAGCTGCTTTCCAGGAATGAGCCCATACATTAGGAAGTAATTGTAGACACACTACCCCAGCACATGTGGATAGTACCCTGTTGATAACAGGACATAGCATGGCAAATCCCCTTTCATATAAGCTGTGTTTTGTGTATGTGGTTCTTGGTATCTTTAGTGTATAGGAATTCCTTTAAAGCCCCTATCCTGTGGTACAATAAATACATATGGCAGATGTTTGGCATTTTTATGGCAATCACATAAAAATGAGAGATATATGATCAAGAAGAAACTCATTTATTTACAAATTGGTCTCATGATGACCCTTTGTGTGCTTTATATGGAAAGATATGGGTTCTAAAAGACTACCCTTCTGCTTATCAGAAACCTCCATGAAACCTCCATGGATGTCTATTGGGTAGGTATTTATTGGCAAATTAGAAGGGTATGCAAATCAAAGAACCACCCTCCAAAATCTCCTTCAATTTACTTTATCTGTAAGTCACTCAAATACATATCCAGTCCAAAGTATCCAAACTATAAATAAATACAAAAATGTATGGCTTATAAAGAACAAATTCACAACTTTTTCCTTCTGCAAATCGTGGAGCTTAATGAGTGAATTTTCTGGATCAATGGATCATGGACTGGACTCTTTTTAGCCACATCAAGCTGATATTATTGGAGCATTATTCCCTTTTGATATTTGACATATACATTGTATGTACTTTTCATAATTTATTCTAAATGTATGTTGTATTATTGTATTTAGGCTTTAATTACACTTTGGAAGTTCTCCATGAAACCTCAAGTCTCTTTTTCCTTTCTTTTGCCAAGTGGTCACTTTAAGAAAAAAAGGGTATGTAGCTACCATTAATGAGCAGTCAAATTTACAAAACAGTAAAAAATATATTAAGTTGCATCATTTAAATAGCCAGACAAGGAGCAGGGCAAGTAATTTTAAACGACTTACCAATTTACTTTTGTCACCAATTTTGCTTTGTTCTCTTGGTATTCTTAGTTGAAAGCTAAACCCAGGAGGTTCATATGCTAATTTCTTAGACCTTGAAGGCCGCCTCTAATCTAAATGCATTTTGACAGTTTTTCACCACTAGGGGGCATTAGTTCATGTGTTTCATATAGATAACATTGAGCTCATGCACGTGAATTTACAGTGGAGTCAGCACTGATTGGCTAAAATGCAAGTCTGTCAAAAGAACTGAAATAAGGGGGCAGTCTGCAGAGGCTTAGATACCAAGTAATTACAGAGGTAAAATGTGTATTATTATAACTGTGTTGGTTAGGCAAAACTGGGGAATGGGTATTTAAGGGATTATCTATCTTTTAAAACAACAAAAATTCTGGTGTTGACTGTCCCTTTAAGGGAATGTTCCTATAGGCATCTCCTACTAGGCCTTATAAAGAACTTGGCAATACAGTTTTCATGCACACAACGTACAAATAACTGCTGCTATCTTCCACACATATAAAAGTATATACATTGTTTCTCAAATCACAGTGGACAAATTAGCTTCAGCACTATTCAAAACCAAATATTGTCAAATAAGCTTGAAATATGTGCACCCGTTATTCAATGTCACACAACAGTGTATGTTGTCACACATGACAAAGAAATACTTAGTGCCTAGGCCAGTCAGTTCTGTAGATGACACATATCATACTTTATAGATTTATGAACTTCTCTAGTTCTTTGCTAGAAATGTGTATTGCATTAAAACACTTCTACTTACATTTTTATCTACAAAAATCTTCACAAACATTTTATAGGGAAAATATCAGTAAGATTTACAACTGGAGCACAATCTATCGCTGTATACTGTTCTCAAGTTTAGGGATCAGATCAAAGGGGCAAAATAAATCAACAAAGGAAAGAATGATTTCACAGTGGAATTATAGAAATGTTACCGTAAAATAGTATCTAAGGATTTGAAATAAGCAGAGAAAAAGTAGAGTGGACATCCCACATTATCATATATGCTATAAAATCCAGTCTTTTACCTCTACATTAAACTTGCTTCATAACAGCAAACACAAAAGGCTGTTCTATTGTTTGTGACTTTCCTTCCTATTTAACTAAGGCTGCATTTTCTCAGAGAAACAAGATAAGAGATTATAAAAAAAAGGATGAGCTGAATCTCATTAATAGCACAAGAGAAAAACTTATTGGCGAAACCATCCCTGTTCACAGCTGTTATTGGGAGATATGGGGATAGAGATTTTAATCCGACTCCTGATCAGAAGCTACATTTTATTGTGTGCCAAGCCCATGAGGTCTTTGCAGAGATACCAATTCCTCAATGTCTTTGAAGAATGCCTTTGCAGAAACTGCATAATGCAGATTATATAGGAATTCCCTAAGGACTCAAAAATATTTAGAGCCACGTTGCATTATTAGTAGATGAATAAATCTCAATGAAGGATTTCAGATATGGCCTTTGGGTTGGAGAGTGCTACAGATTTGTGTTTCTCCGTGAGGAACATAAACACTAATAGAAAAAAGGTTTACTAGGCCCAGAGCTAATCTTGCAGTTAGTGATATAATGTTGGTCATTTTAAACCTATAAGAAACTGCAGAAATGATGTGAGGGTGAAGCTATAAAAATGTGGGCAGTAATTATACCTCAAGATAAAATGGGAAATGGGTTAAAAAAAAATAATCAGCTCAAAGCCTTCCTTATACTAAAATATGATTTCTTGTGAGGGTGGACATTTGAAATTGGTGACATTAAAATGGAACATTAAAAGCAACACATTTACAGAATATATTTTAAAAGATAAAGAAATAAAAGAGAACGTCTTACATACAATGTTTATAATCATAGCTGTCAGTATTCCTAAACTCCCTTTCCTTTCCTCTGATGTGTCACAAGCTAATGAAGCCCCTCTAGCTACTGCAGTCACTAATTATGTAAATTTGTAGATTTCATGGGTGATGACAGGAGGATTAAAGGGACAGTCAACTCAAAAAATGTTATTGTTTAAAAAGATAGATAATCCCTTTATTACCCATTCTCCAGTCTTGCCCATCCAACATGGTTATATTAATATACTTTATTCCTCTGTGATTACCTTGTATCTAATCCTCTTCTGGCAGACCCATGATCACATGACTTTTTATTTATTATGTATTGACTTGCATTTTATCCACATAGTGCAGTGTCTGCCACAACCCACGGGTATTAGCACAATGTTATCTATATGGCTCACATGAACTAGCACTCCCCTGTTGTGAAAAGCTAATAAAAAAGCATGTGATAAGAGGCTGTCCGTAGTGGCTTAGAAACAGGCAGAAATTTAGAGGTTTAAAGTATTTTAATATAACAATGTTGGTTGTGCAAAGCTGGGGAATGGGTAGTAAAGGCGTTATCTATCTTTTTAAACAATAACAATTTTGGTGTTGATGGTCCCTTTGAAGGGACACAGCAAAATGCATGCTTGTATACAACTAACCTGGCAGTATAAATGCTGTATGACAGAATGATAGGCGCAAATCCTACAGCTGAAAGAACAAAGGATTGAGTGCGCTAATTAAATCTGAGAGAGATATGTTAACAACAAAATATGTGTCACTAGTGTGAATGATAAATTAAATGTATATGTTAAAGCAGAGATAAATAAAAACTTTCGGTAATATGAAATACGTTCAAATATTTAATAAAATGAACTTAAATAAGTAGAGTAATAAATAATAAAAGATGCCGGCATCAAACTGTTAGTACAATTTAACAAAAATTTCATACAAATAAATAGAATATAATAAAATAAATCACATAGTACGATATCTATGAAAGACTGTTTAAGTGTAGACAAAGTATTATTGGTGAGAAAAAAGTAACCATATAAGTCAAATATATAAATGTTGCAACAACAAAAAAATGTTGCAAAAAAAAAACAAAAAAAGTTGCAATAAAAAGTTCATAAACACTGTTGTTCTATAGCAGTATAAGTCTCTTGTATAGTAGGAACAACAAGTATATTTCCTTACTTAAAAGCAAACGACTGGTTCGGTTTAGAGTTTGTACAAACGTGTGAAATTGTATAATTCCATCTGGAGCTGTGAGAGATCTGTTTAACTAGTATTGTGATAATTCTCAGTTCCGTGTTATATTGTTAACCGCTGATTCTTATGGTTTTTTCACAGTCCATCAAAATTGATTTGGATTTCCAAGTTTAGGAGCCTGAGGTAGAGATAAACTTTGTAATGGCAGATCTTGGGGCAGGAGTTATGCCTGTAGAGTACACTTGTAAGCAACAAAGTGTCTCACTGTCAGTGTGGAAATAATGTACGTAGTGGAATCTCCAAAACCTCTTAGGATCCATGTGGTATAGAGTATAAAGGATTCAGTGGTGTAAAAGGCTGTCAAGGCTAAGAGTAATAGGCAGTCCTGGGACGGGGATTACGCATATGGAGGCCTATTTATCAAATGTCTGTCGGACCTGATCCGACAGTGCAGATCAGGTCTGACAGACATCGCTGATTGCAGAGAGCAATACGCTCTATGTATTCAGCATTGCACCAGCAGCTCTTGTGAGCTGCTGGTGCAACGCCGCCCCCTGCAGACTTGTGGCCAATCGGCCACCAGCAGGGGGTGTCAATCTTGAACCAGATTAATTTATCCTGCAAAGATGAATGGAAGTAAATTGTTCACTGAAGAACCAGAGGTTAACATGTTTATGAACACAAAGCATTCTTCATGAGTAATAAATATTTTTTTTCTCTTAATTTTTATTTTTTTTATTTTATAAAATTGTGAATTATGGGAAATTTAACTGTTTGGGGGGGTTCTTCTCTTTTTCATGTTTTACTGTATACATGTATGAAATAAGACTTGAATGTTTTTTAAAGTTTTTTTCATGGAATATAGAAGTTATTACCTCTACCAATTAAAGAAAATCTATTTAAAAATTTGGAGCTCAAATCCTATTTTTACAGGAAACACATCTTAAGGGTAAAAGGCAACAAAACTTAAAGGTGGTTGAGTGGAAGAAGTTATTTTTATTATTATTATGTATTTGTATAGCTCCGCCAAATTCTGTAGCGCTGGGTACAGTGATTGGAGTATACAATGACAAAGATTTGTGATAAAATACAAAACATAACAAAACTAAATAAATCTAGTAGAGGGGGAGGAGGGCCCTGCCCTGCAGAGCTCACAGTCTACAGGTTTAGGGTGCAGAGACATAAGGTTGGGGGTATCTTGTCACATCAGTTGTAGTTGCAGCAGTGAGTCATGCAGTTCATGTATTAGTTTGGTTAGGATGAGAGATGGAGGAGAGATGGTAAGCCTCTCTGAATAGGTGGGTTTTCAAGGAGCGTCCAAAGCTATACAAGGTTGGAGATAGTCTTATGGAGCAGGGTAGAGAGTTCCAGAGGACAGGAGCAGCACGTGCGAAGTCTTGGAGATGGGAGTGGGACACAGAGATAAGAGGAGTGGAGAGACGTAGGTCAGAGATTGATCAAAGAGGACGGGATGGGAAATATTTCATGATGAGAGAGGAAATATAGTTGGGAGTTAGACTGTTGAGTGCTTTGTAAGTTAGGGTTAATACTTTAAATTGAATTCTGGAGTGTATGGGGAGCCAGTGTAGAGACTGGCAGAGCTGAACAGCTGATGCAGATCAGCGACTTAGGTGGATGAGTCTAGCAGAAGCATTCATAATAGAGTGTAGGGAGAAGAGGCAGTGTTTTGGAAGGCCATTTAGAAGTAGATTGCAATAATCAGTGCGTGACAAAATGAGGGAATGAATAAGTATTTTTGTAGTCTTTTGAGTAAGGAAGGGACGAATTCTGGAAATGTTGTGTAGGTGTGAATGGCAGGATTAGGTAAGCGCTTGTATATGTGGGTTGAATGTGAGTTCTGAGTCAAGTGTAACCCCAAGACAGCGGACCTGGGGTGAGGTATTGAGAATAGACTCTCCAACAGTCAGAGAAATGTCAGGTGTTGGATGTCTCAAAGAGTGGGAAATAAGAAGCAGCTCAGTTTTGGACAGATTAAGTTGGAGGTAGTGTGAAGACATCCAAGAGGAAATTGTAGAGAGGCAGTTGGAAATCTGGTTGAGTAAAGAGGGAGAGATATCATGACAGGAAAGATAGATTTGGGTATCATCAGCATATAAGTGGTACTGGAATCCAAAGGAGGCTATAAGTTTTCCAAGAGAGGATGTATAGAGAGAGAAAAGCAAGGGACCCAAGACAGAGCCTTGCGGTACTCCAACTGAGAGAGGCGTAGGATCACAAGATATGTTGTTAAAGGAAACTGAAAAATGAGCATTTTGAGAGATATGAGGCAAACAAAGGGGAGAGGGCTGTGTCTCGGATGCCAAATAGATGTAGTATTTTTAGGATGAGAGGATGGTCAACTGTGTCAAAGGCAGCGGACAGGCCAAGAAGAATTATTAAAGAGTAGTGGCCTTTTGCTTTAGCTGATAACAGGTAATTTGTTACTTTAGCAAGAGCAGTTTCTATTGAGTGTTTAGGGTTGAAACCAGATTGCAGTGGATCAAGTAAGGAGTTAGTTGTGAGAAATTGAGTTAGCCAATTATAGACCAGTCGTTCCAATAATTTTGAAGCAAAGGAAAGTAAGGAGACCGGTCGATAGTTAGAAGGGGTGGAGGGGTCAAGCGAGGTATGATAGATGCATACTTGAATGTATCAGGAAATGTGCCAGCGTTGAGAGATTGGTTAAAGAGATGAGTTAGGGTAGGGGTTAGTGAAGCAGAGAGAGAGGGAAGAAGTTGTGAAGGAATAGGGTCAAGTGGGCAGGTTGTGAGATGAGACAAAGATAGGAGAACAGAGACTTCTTCCTCTGTTATAGGAGGGAAGTAGCATAGAGTTTTGTTAATAGAAGAGGTGGGTAGGATTGCTGGGTTTGAGGGGTGTGAGGTGCAGATATCTTTTCTACTGGTGTACATTTTATTTTTGAAGTGATCAGCAATAATCTGAGCAGAGGGGTTGGTAGTGGGCAGGGGTGCAGGCGGATGTAGAAGGGAGTTTTATACCATGAATTAAAAGAGAAAAGGGGGTAGCAATACTTTAAAACAAATCTATACAATATTGTATTAAAAAAAATCAATTTTAGAAGAAAGGTATAAAATAATAGATATCGAAATAAATGAAAAGCAGTTTGTATTAGATAATATACAGGGAGTGCAGAATTATTAGGCAAGTTGTATTTTTGAGGATTAATTTTATTATTGAACAACAACCATGTTCTCAATGAACCCAAAAAACTCATTAATATCAAAGCTGAATAGTTTTGGAAGTAGTTTTTAGTTTGTTTTCAGTTATAGCTATTTTAGGGGGATATCTGTGTGTGCAGGTGACTATTACTGTGCATAATTATTAGGCAACTTAACAAAAAACAAATATATACCCATTTCAATTATTTATTTTTACCAGTGAAACCAATATAACATCTCAACATTCACAAATATACATTTCTGACATTCAAAAACAAAACAAAAACAAATCAGTGACCAATATAGCCACCTTTCTTTGCAAGGATACTCAAAAGCCTGCCATCCATGGATTCTGTCAGTGTTTTGATCTGTTCACCATCAACATTGCGTGCAGCAGCAACCACAGCCTCCCAGACACTGTTCAGAGAGGTGTACTGTTTTCCCTCCTTGTAAATCTCACATTTGATGATGGACCACAGGTTCTCAATGGGGTTCAGATCAGGTGAACAAAGAGGCCATGTCATTAGATTTTCTTCTTTTATACCCTTTCTTGCCAGCCACGCTGTGGAGTACTTGGACGCGTGTGATGGAGCATTGTCCTGCATGAAAATCATGTTTTTCTTGAAGGATGCAGACTTCTTCCTGTACCACTGCTTGAAGAAGGTGTCTTCCAGAAACTGGCAGTAGGACTGGGAGTTGAGCTTGACTCCATCCTCAACCCGAAAAGGCCCCACAAGCTCATCTTTGATGATACCAGCCCAAACCAGTACTCCACCTCCACCTTGCTGGCGTCTGAGTCGGACTGGAGCTCTCTGCCCTTTACCAATCCAGCCACGGGCCCATCCATCTGGCCCATCAAGACTCACTCTCATTTCATCAGTCCATAAAACCTTAGAAAAATCAGTCTTGAGATATTTCTTGGCCCAGTCTTGACGTTTCAGCTTGTGTGTCTTGTTCAGTGGTGGTCGTCTTTCAGCCTTTCTTACCTTGGCCAGGTATTGCACACCTTGTGCTTTTGGGCACTCCAGTGATGTTGCAGCTCTGAAATATGGCCAAACTGGTGGCAAGTTGCATCTTGGCAGCTGTACGCTTGACTTTTCTCAGTTCATGGGCAGTTATTTTGCGCCTTGGTTTTTCCACACGCTTCTTGCAACCTTGTTGACTATTTTGAATGAAACGCTTGATTGTTCGATGATCACGCTTCAGAAGCTTTGCAATTTTAAGAGTGCTGCATCCCTCTGCAAGATATCTCACTATTTTTGACTTTTCTGAGCCTGTCAAGTCCTTCTTTTGACCCATTTTGCCAAAGGAAAGGAAGTTGCCTAATAATTATGCACACCTGATATAGGGTGTTGATGTCATTAGACCACACCCCTTCTCATTACAGAGATGCACATCACCTAATATGCTTAATTGGTAGTAGGCTTTTGAGCCTATACAGCTTGGAGTAAGACAACATGCATAAAGAGGATGATGTGGTCAAAATACTCATTTGCCTAATAATTCTGCACTCCCTGTATTTGGTCAAAATGAGGAAGATACTATATTCTGGAATAAATTAAAGAGACAGTCAAGTCCAAAAAAAACTTTCATGATTTAAATTTTAAACAACTTCCCAATTTGTTCTCTTGATATTCTTAGTTGAAAGCTAACCTTAGGAGGGTCATATGCTAATTTCCTAGACCTTGAACACTGCCTCTAATCTGAATGCATTTTGAGCACTAGAGGGCATTAGTTCATGTGTTTCATATAGATAACATTGAGCTCATGCACGTGAAGTGACCTAGGAGTGAGCACTGATTGGCTAAAATGCAAGTCTGTCAAAAGAACTGAAATAAGGGGCAGTCAGCAGAAGCTTGGATACAAGGTAATTACAGAGGTAAAACGTGTATTAATATAACTGTGTTGGTTATGCAAAACTGGGGAATGGGTAATAAAGGGATTATCTTTCTTTTTAAACAACAAAAAATCTGGTGTTGACTGTCCTTTTAAGAATTATACTATTAATATATTCAGATAAATCACTAATAATAGGTGGTGATTTAAATTTAAGCCCTAATATTGCCTTAGACAGAATGAAGCCAGAAGTAGGACCACAATTAAATATCAAGAGAGAAGCCGTTATCATTAAACAATTGGAGAAGGAAATAAAGGTAACATATTTGGGGGATTATGCATCCTCACACCAGGGAATATACTTGTTTGTCCAAGTACTTTAATGTACTTTCTAGAATAGATTTTTTTCTTGTGTCAGATAAATTGTTTAATTTTTTAAGGATTCTAAAACAGATTCCATTACAATCTCAGATTATGCCCCAATAATAATTATTCTGCATATTACAATGAAAAACACAAAGGAGAATTACTTCTCTTTTCCAAAATGTTTATTGAATAATTCAAATGTATAAATTATGTAAAACAGAAGTGGAAAGAATCTGCAAGATATAATAATGACTACTTAAAGGGACAATTATTTTTGTTTAAAAAGATAGATAATCCCTTCCCTAGTTTTGCACAACCAACATGGTTATATTAATATACTTTTTACCTCTGTGATTACCTTGTATCTAAGCCTTTCCTGACAGCCCCCTGATCACATGACCCCTATTGACTTGCATTTTATCCAATTAGTGGAGTCTGCCACAACCCACGAGCGTTAGCACCATATTATCTATATGGCTCACATGAACTAGCAGCCCCCTGTTGTGAATAGCAAATAAAAAAAGCATGTGATAAGAGGCTGTCTGTAGTGGCTTAAAAACAGGCAGACATTTAAAGGTTTTAAAGTATATTAATATAATAATGTTGATAGTAAAAAGCTGGGGAATGGGTAGTAAAGGCGTTATCTATCTTTTTAAACAATAACAATTCTGGTGAAGACTGTCCCTTTAAATAAGACAGATATATACTGGAATGCTGCTAAAGCAGTGCTAATGGGTGAAATTACATCATTTGCAATTAAACTTAAAAAGAAAATAAATCAACAAAGATCTAAAGTCACTAATCAGTTATTAAATACTTATAGTAGATAAATCAATAGATCTAATAAAGAGAATTGGGGAAATATATTTGGGCTAAACAACAGAAATGCAGTCCTTATAGACATGACGTGAAGTGTAAGGCAGCTGTAACTATCATCAACGCGTTTCTCCCTCTTACAGGGCTTTCTCAAGATGAATTAGCTCCAGTTACAGCCTCCTTTTAAACAGTGTAGACTCATACCTATTGGTCAGGTGAGATTAATTAGGTGACAGGTGTGTTTACTACAATTGGTCTATTGGCAACAGTATTGGCAACTAGGAAAAAATATATATACACATCTAGATACAATAAAAAACCACTTATATCTAGTTAAATATGCGAATGTACACAGAGATGCATCTAAGAGCGGAGTTCACCATCTATATTATAGCGGCCGCTATAGTTCACCTTCAAGTTATCCTGACCAATAGGATTGCCCATACAGAGACGACGCCTCCCGATTTGTGACGTCATGGGACACGTATACGCCTCACGGAGGTGCCTCTTGATACACGGACGGTACACCTAAAGGTAAAACGGGTCTACACTAACCCGGCTTTGGTTCTCTTTTGAATCATCTGAGGACTTTAGATTTGATGCTGACTTCTCCCTCATAATACTGAGATAAGGTGTATATTGGCAACAGCAGTTTTTATTGTGTGTTTTTTATACATCGGAGACGTCCGATTCTTAATGATCTATGTCTTTTTCTTTTTCTTTTTTGCAGGACATATATCAATGTGATTGTTTGTTTTAAATTATAACAAGTAAACTGACCCTTTTTATTTCTATTTGTCTGCGTAGCAATTATTTTTAAACTGTTTAGCACCTTTAGCTTTTTTAGCACTTCTCCTCGTTTTCATTCTTTTACTTACCTTTTTTTCCCTAATTTGAGGGACTTTAGGGTTGGAGTAGCCTGGTGCCTCTTGCGCACACTTTAACACACCTGCACACACCTGTTTTCTAGTCTCTTGTTAGTGCTGCAGCAGAGTTTTTGATTTTCCATAATGGAAGATATTTTTGAATTTAGAGAAAGTTTCTATAAAACTATGTCAGGGAATAAGGAAGGAGAAACTGCTATATATTCTGACTTTGAAAATTTAGATGATATAATGAGTAAATTAGAAAAATTGCTCACTAGGGAACTGAAACAAAAAACTGAGATTTTATTTTTAAATAAATATACACTTAAAGGAATAGTACCGAAAGGGCTAATATTAAATAAAGAATGTGCATTCCCATTAAAAGAAACATTCCAAATGGAATGGGAGGGCGTCCTTAATAAGGCCTCTTTGGACCTAATAGATATCCTTAAAAGATCTAGGAAAGATACCCTACTAGATTTAGAAAAAGAAATTTTAGAAATAAAAGATAAACTCAAGGAAGAAAAGACTAAAGAATACATAGAAAAACAAAAAGTAATGATTGAGAGAATAAATAATTTAAGTAAAGATCTTTTGAAAACAAAATGGAAGAAATTAGATAGAGATACAATTAAACCACAAACAGAACAAAATAAAAATGAAGAGACGGATCCAACTACGTCTCAAAATAATTGGACAAAAGTTAGTTATAAAAAGAAAGAAAAAAGGAATTATCCCAACCACAGAGATCGGGATTATAGGGATAGGAACACAGATCAATCATGGAGGCCAGACACACACAACAGACAATATAGTGGTAACTATCAACATAATACATACAGACATATGGATTATAGAGCGAATAACCCAAGAGAGAACTACCACCATGATAAAAGGCAATCAATGTATAACACAAATAGAGACTGGGGATACAATTATGATAGAAGAAATTCAGGGTATAAGACAGACAGACATTGGGAAAATAATGATAGATGGCAAACACCTGTGAGGAATAATTATAGACAGACATATCAGTATTTTGAGACCCCTAAATCTGGAGGTAATAACAATCATTTTTTAGGACAAAGCCCTCCAAGGGAGGGCACATCCAGAAATCTGCAAAAAGAAAATCTGGAAAAAGTCTGGGGCAACAGAAAAAGACCTCTAGAGGAACAAGAGGAAGGGGAACGAGCAAAAGAGGCAAAGAGAATAAAATAGATACAAATGGGGTGTTTAACATTAGTAGTATTCAGTTAAAAGAGGATGAAACAAGAATTTTGAGTCATGGACTCTCATTTGCACCCAGCTCTAAAATGAATAAGTTTAACACACATGTACATGTTAAAAAATTCATAAGAAATTTAACGCTCAAACGCTATTTCTTAAAAGACCCACTAGATAGGACTAAAGTAACTGAGGTGAGACAAGAAAAATGTATCCATACAGATTTAAAAAATAAATCTACATTCAATCCCACCTTCTGCAAAGGGAGTAACTTTGAAACATTTGAGTTAATGGTACTTAGGGATCTCAAAAAGAGTAAACCTTCACAATACACGAGATCAAATATGAGTAAAAAAGATCTTTTAATTCTGGAAGGTTTAAAGAAGAATGGTGACGTGACTATAAAGCCCGCCGACAAGGGCGGTGGGATTGTAGTCATGGACACAAAATATTATAAATCTGAAGCCCTAAGACTACTCAATGATAAAAAAACATATAAAAAATTAGAACTGAATCCTACGAACAAATTCGCAGCCAATCTTAAAAGGATTATTATGGAAGGAAAGAATTTAGGAATTCTGAATAATAAGGAGGTTGACTTCCTGGACCCTAAATTCCCTAGGGTCCCGGTTTTCTATTTCCTTCCAAAGATCCATAAGGATCTTAGGAACCCCCCTGGAAGGCCAATTATCTCCGGAGTGGGATCCCTTTCATCTAATCTCTCACAGTATGTGGATGTATTCTTGCAGAAGTATGTAAGGCAATTGAATTCTTATCTAAGAGATTCAACTCAGGTTTTAAACATACTTGATACAATCAAATGGGAGAAAGACTGGTTTCTAGTAACCTGTGACATCACCTCATTATATACGGTGATTGATCACCAACAAGGTTTATCAGCTGTAAAAAAATATCTGGATGCAGACCCAGACATTAAATTAGAACAAAATTCCTTTTTGTTAAAGAGTATATCTTTCATATTAAACAACAACTATTTTTCGTTTGATAAAAACTTCTATCTCCAGGTTGAGGGGACTGCCATGGGCACGAGGTTTGCACCAAGTTATGCCAATCTTTTTGTAGGCCACTGGGAAGAAAATTTCTTCATGGAGAGTGGCTTTGGTGCAAACCTCGTGCTCTATGGCAGATATATAGACGATATGCTGATGATTTGGAGGGGCTCCGAAATGGAGTTGAATAACATGCTCACGAATATGAACACCAATGATAAAGGCCTAAAATTTACATCTAATTACAGTCAAGAAAAAGTCACTTTCCTTGACCTAGAGATCATGGTGATAAATAACTCTATTGAGACAAAAACACACTTTAAGGATGTAGATTCTAACAGCTTTATACATTCAGATAGTTGTCACCTTCAACGATGGAAGGAAAATATCCCTGTAGGTCAAGCTTTAAGGATACGTAAGAACTGCTCTAGACTAATGGACTTTGAGGAGCAAATAGGGACACTTATGGAGACATTTAAGGATAGGGGTTATGATGAGGAGCTAGTCCAAAGTGCTACTAGTAGAGCTAGATCATCAAATAGGAAAACACTTCTCACCTATAAAGAAAAAGACATTATAAACGAAAAAGATACTATTGATACACCGTTTATCACTGATTACAGTAATGATCATGGTACTGTAAGAAAAATTCTTAATAAACACTGGCATATCCTACAAGCAGACCCCATTATAGGGAAGAATTTGACTGATAGACCTAAATTAGTGTTTAGAAAATCAAGAAATTTAAAAGAAATACTAGTCCCTAGTACTTTTCAAGAAAAAATTACTCTAAACACACAATTAGATATTGCAGGAAGGAAAGTGGCAGTTTTTTTCCCCTGTTATACATGCAAGGCCTGCCAGCATAGCTGTAAGAAAAACTCTTTAATAATTCCACCTAAAGGTGATCTATTTCAAATAAAAGAACTTATCAGATGCACGACAAAAGGGGTCATTTATATACTCCAATGTTCTTGCAATTTGATATACTTTGGAGAAACAAAAAGGATGCTAAAGGATAGGATCAGGGAGCACCTGTTGTGTATAGAGAAAGAAAGAGAAGATACTAGACTCTACAAACATTTTAAAGAAGTACATAAAGGGCAGACAAAGGATTTAACTTTCTGGGGAATACAACACATTAAGTGTCACTGGAGAGGAGGTAACATAGATAAATTACTATGTATAAAAGAAGCGGAGTACATATACAAATACAACACTCTACATCCAGCTGGTCTGAACTCTGAACTCGACATCTCACCTTTCGTTTTAGATTAATTTTGGTTTAGTACAACTTTGCACTACTCTATTTTTAATAGTTTTGAATTACCTTTAAAAAATTCTCTAGTAACTGTATAATCTTATATTTTTAGTTTTATGGGATATATATGTATCCAATTTTATTAGCCACAAGACTTGTGCTACTCTTTCATAGTTTAACCCCTTAATGACAACTGACGTACCAGGTACGTCATGCATTAACAAGCAGTTAATGACAATAGACGTACCAGGTACGTCAGTTGTCTAACAGAGTGCTGGAAGTGATCACAACCACTTCCAGCAGCTCTGAGGGTATTGCAGTGATGCCTCGATATGGAGGCATCCTGCAATACCCCTTTACAAGCTTCCGATGCAGAGAGAGCCACTCTGTGGCCCTCTCTGCACTGGTAGCGATGGTGCCAATGGTGCCGTTTGACCGGGTATTAGGAGGGAGCGTGTGCGCGCGTGCACGATGCGCGCGTGCACGAGGGCGTGCACGTGGACGCGTGTGCACGTGGAAGCGCGTGCACGTGCACACATTAGCCACACTGACACCAATGAAGTTAGGAAGGGGGAAAAAAAGTTAAAAAAAAATTTTTTCCATATAAAAGGATCTGGAAGGGGGAGGGGGTGGGGGTATTGTGGGGGGGCTGCTACACTACAGAAATAATTAAAAATAAAAATAAAAGTTAAAAATAAAATTAAAATACTTTGGTTTGTGGGGCCAAACTGGGTACTGGCAGACAGCTGCCAGTACCCAAGATGGCGGTAATTAGGTAGGGGAGAGGGTTAGAGAGCTGGAGGGGGGGATCAGGGAGGTTGGTGCTAAGGAAGGGGTTCATCACAACTAAAATATTTTATTATTTTTATTTAAAAAAAAAAAAAAACTCTTTTATTTAGTACTGGCAGACTTTCTGCCAGTACTTAAGATGGCGGGAACAATTGTGGGGTGGGGGAGGGAAGAGAGCTGTTTAGGAGGGATCAGGGGGTGGGATGTGTCAGGTGGGAGGCTGATCTCTAAAATTAACCCTGCAAGCTCCTTACAAGCTACCTAATTTAACCCCTTCAATGCTGGGCATAATTCACGTGTGGTGCGCAGCAGCATTTAGCGGCCTTCTAATTACCAAAAAGCAACGCCAAAGCCATATAAGTCTGCTATTTCTGAACAAAGGGGATCCCAGAGAAGCTTTTACAACAATTTCTGCCATAATAACACAAGCTGTTTGTAAATAATTTCAGTGAGAAACCTAAAATTGTGAAAAATGTAAAGTTTTTTTTTTATTTGCTCGCATTTGGCGGTGAAATGGTGGCATAAAATATACCAAAATGGGCCTAGATCAATACTTGGGGTTGTCTACTACACTACACTAAAGCTAAAATTAACACTACAAGCTCCCTACAAGCTCCCTAATTAACCCCTTCACTCCTGGACATAAAACACGTGTGGTGCGCAGCGGCATTTAGCGGCCTTCTAATTACCAAAACGCAACCACAAAGCCATATAAGTCTGTTATTTCTGAAAAAGGGGATCCCAGAGAAGAATTTACAACCATTTGTGCCATAATTGCAGAAGCTGTTTATAAATAATTTCAGTGGGAAACCTAAAGTTTGTGACAACATTTGTGAAAAAGTGAACTTTTTTTTTTTTTTTATCGCATTTGGCGGTGAAATGGTGGCATGAAATATACCAAAATGGGCCTAGATCAATACTTTGGGATGTCTTCTAAAACAAAATATATACATGTCAAGGGATATTCAGGTATTCCTGACAGATATCAGGGTTCCAAAGTAACTAGCGCTAATTTTGAAAAAAAGTGGTTTGGAAATAGTAAAGTGCTACTTGTATTTATTGCCCCATAAATTGCGAAAAAAGCAAAGAACGTGCAAACATTGGGTATTTCTAAACTCAGGACAAAATTTATAAACTATTTAGCATGGGTGTTTTTTGGTGGTTGTAGATGTGTAACAGATTTTGGGGGTCAAAGTTAGAAAAAGTGTGTTTTTTTCCATTTTTTCCTCATATTTTATCATTTTTTTTTAGTAAATTATAAGATATGATGAAAATAATGGTATTTTTAGAAAGTCCATTTAATGGCGAGAAAAACGGTATATAATATGTGTGGGTACAGTAAATGAGTAAGAGGAAAATTACAGCTAAACGCAAACACTGCAGAAATGTAAAAATAGCCATTGTCATTAAGGGTAAGAAAATTGAAAAATGGTCCGGTAATTAAGGGGTTAATATTGTTCACTATTTATAAATCCGATTAGTTTCACTGTGTTATTGCAAGCACACACATAATTTTTCATAACGGCAGAAAACTGCAGCTTTATATATAACTACAAAACTTTTCACCTTAGTTTGTAGTATATATAGACATATTTGAAATAATAATTTTTTACCTACTTTACTTATCTTACTTTAAGCACACTAGTTTATAATGACTTTTAGCACAAAATCACACTCTATGACCATTCTAGTGAGGATGTTTTGTCGCTCTTTTAAATCCTCCTTTCAGTGAAAGTAATATTGTTTTGTGAAAAACATCTTTGAACCTAAGTTAAACCTTTATTTTTATTTTTATTTTTAGTCTTACTTCTATTTGACTGCAAATTACGGTCAATATACAAATGCCCCAAATATAAGCATCTCTGTGTACATTCGCATATTTAACTATATATAAGTGGTTTTTTATTGTATCTAGATGTGTATATATATTTTTTCCTAGTTGCCAATACTGTTGCCAATAGACCAATTGTAGTAAACACACCTGTTACCTAATTAATCTCACCTGACCAATAGGTATGAGTCTACACTGTTTAAAAGGAGGCTGTAACTGGAGCTAATTCATCTTGAGAAAGCCCTGTAAGAGGGAGAAACGCGTTGATGATAGTTACAGCTGCCTTACACTTCACATCTTGTCTATAAGGACTGCATTTCTGTTTTGGAGTGAAGGATTTTTCAGCTACCCACGGACAAAACGAGGACTACACTGTGAAGGGCCATGCGCTTAAATCGAAGCCGGTCTCAAGTCACATACTAAAGGTCCTTTTGTTATTAGATCTACAGAGGAAATCTGGTTATTTTGTGACCCTGCGTGCGATCCTGCACTAAGAGCGGAGTTCACCATCTATATTATAGCGGCCGCTATAGTTCACCTTCAAGTTATCCTGACCAATAGGATTGCCCATACAGAGACGAAGCCTCCCGATTTGTGACGTCACGGGACACGTATACGCCTCACGGAGGTGCCTCTTGATACACGGACGGTACACCTAAAGGTAAAACGGGTCTACACTAACCCGGCTTTGGTTCTCTTTTGAATCATCTGAGGACTTTAGATTTGATGCTGACTTCTCCCTCATAATACTGAGATAAGGTGTATATTGGCAACAGCAGTTTTTATTGTGTGTTTTTTATACATCGGAGACGTCCGATTCTTAATGATCTATGTCTTTTTCTTTTTCTTTTTTGCAGGACATATATCAATGTGATTGTTTGTTTTAAATTATAACAAGTAAACTGACCCTATTTATTTCTATCTGTCTGCGTAGCAATTATTTTTAAACTGTTTAGCACCTTTAGCTTTTTTAGCGCTTCTCCTCGTTTTCATTCTTTTACTTACCTTTTTTTCCCTAATTTGAGGGACTTTAGGGTTGGAGTAGCCTGGTGCCTCTTGCGCACACTTTAACACACCTGCACACACATACTTTGAGATCCGTCATATTATTCATTCTAAAAGCTGGAAAATTGAGCTACTGTGTCGATGGTCCGAGATCAATCTATCTATCAGGAAATTTTCTGTAGGCAAATGTTCTATATTGTTACTATATGATATTTTGCTCTCCAAACAGGGTCAGCTATATTTAAATAAAATTCAAGCTTTTTGGGCATTGCACTTTCCATCAGTAGACTCTATAAATATTAGACACAGTTTTATGTTAATACAAAACTTACAATTCCCATTGGTTGGAAAGAATCACATGTCAAACTGATTTATAATGTCTATTTCTTTCATGTAATTAGCAAGAGTCCATGAGCTAGTGACGTATGGGATATACATTCCTACCAGGAGGGGCAAAGTTTCCCAAACCTAAAAATGCCTATAAATACACCCCTCACCACACCCACAAATCAGTTTTACAAACTTTGCCTCCTATGGAGGTGGTGAAGTAAGTTTGTGCTAGATTCTACGTTGATATGCGCTCCGCAGCAGGTTGGAGCCCGGTTTCCTCTCAGCGTGCAGTGAATGTCAGAGGGATGTGAAGAGAGTATTGCCTATTTTGAAATTCAATGATCTCCTTCTACGGGGTCTATTTCATAGGTTCTCTGTTATCGGTCGTAGAGATTCATCTCTTACCTCCCTTTTCAGATCGACGATATACTCTTATATATACCATTACCTCTACTGATTCTCGTTTCAGTACTGGTTTGGCTTTCTACTACATGTAGATGAGTGTCCTGGGGTAAGTAAGTCTTATTTTCTGTGACACTCTAAGCTATGGTTGGGCACTTTTATATAAAGTTCTAAATATATGTGTTCAAACATTTATTTGCCTTGATTCAGGATGTTCAACGTTCCTTATTTCAGACAGTCAGTTTCATATTTGGAATAATGCATATGAATAAATCAATTTTTTTCTTACCTTAAAATTTTACTTTCTTTCATGTAATTAGCAAGAGTCCATGAGCTAGTGACGTATGGGATATACATTCCTACCAGGAGGGGCAAAGTTTCCCAAACCTTAAAATGCCTATAAATACACCCCTCACCACACCCACAATTCAGTTTTACAAACTTTGCCTCCGATGGAGGTGGTGAAGTAAGTTTGTGCTAGATTCTACGTTGATATGCGCTCCGCAGCAAGTTGGAGCCCGGATTTCCTCTCAGCGTGCAGTGAATGTCAGAGGGATGTGAGGAGAGTATTGCCTATTTGAATACAGTGATCTCCTTCTACGGGGTCTATTTCATAGGTTCTCTGTTATCGGTCGTAGAGATTCATCTCTTACCTCCCTTTTCAGATCGACGATATACTCTTATATATACCATTACCTCTGCTGATTCTCGTTTCAGTACTGGTTTGGCTTTCTACAAACATGTAGATGAGTGTCCTGGGGTAAGTAAATCTTATTTTCTGTGACACTCTAAGCTATGGTTGGGCACTTTGTTTATAAAGTTCTAAATATATGTATTCAAACATTTATTTGCCTTGACTCAGAATGTTCAACTTTCCTTATTTTTCAGACAGTCAGTTTCATATTTGGGATAATGCATTTGAATTAATCATTTTTTCTTACCTTCAAAAATGTGACTCTTTTTTCCCTGTGGGCTGTTAGGCTCGCGGGGGCTGAAAATGCTTCATTTTATTGCGTCATTTTTGGCGCTGACTTTTTTGGCGCAAAAATTATTTTCCGTTTCCGGCGTCATACGTGTCGCCGGAAGTTGCGTCATTTTTTTGACGTTATTTTGCGCCAAAAATGTCGGCGTTCCGGATGTGGCGTCATTTTTGGCGCCAAAAGCATTTAGGCGCCAAATAATGTGGGCGTCTTGTTTGGCGCTAAAAAAAATATGGGCGTCGCTTTTGTCTCCACATTATTTAAGTCTCATTATTTTTTGCTTCTGGTTGCTAGAAGCTTGTTCACTGGCATTTTTTTCCCATTCCTGAAACTGTCATTTAAGGATTTTGTTCAATTTGCTTTATATGTTATTTTTTCTATTACATATTGCAAGATGTTCCACGTTGCAACTGAGTCAGAAGATACTTCAGGAAAATCACTGCCCGGGGCTGGAGCTACCAAGCTAAGTGTATCTGCTATAAATTTTTGGTATCTGTTTCTCCAGCTGTTGTTTGTATTGCATGTCATGACAAACTTATTAATGCAGATAAAATTTCCTTTAGTACTGTTATATTACCTGTTGCTGTTCCGTCAACATCTAATTTTCAGAGTGTTCCTGATAAACATGAGATTTTATTTTTTAAATCCATTTAGAAGGCTATGTCTGTTATTTCTCCTTCTAGTTTACATAAAAGTCTTTTAAAACTTCTCTTTTTTTCAGATGAATTTTTAAATGAACGTCATCATTCTGATACTGATAATGGTTCTTCTGGTTCAGAGGTTTCTGTCTCAGAGGTTGATGCTGATAAATCTTTGTATTTGTTCAAGATGGAATTTATTCGTTCTTTATTTAAAGAAGTATTAATTGCTTTAGATATAGAGGATTCTGGTCCTCTTGATACTAAATCTAAATGTTTAAATAGGGTTTTTAAATCTCCTGTAGTTATTCCAGAAGTGTTTAATCTCCCTGATGCTTTTTCTGAAGTAATTTCCAGGGAATGGAATAATTTGGGTAATTATTTTACTCCTTCTAAACGTTTAAGCAATTATATCCTGTGCCATCTGACAGATTAGAGTTTTTGGGACAAAATCCCTAAGGTTTGGGGCTGTCTCTATTCCTGCTAAAATGTACTACTATTCCTACGGCAGATAGTACTAAATTTAAGGATCCTTTAGATAAGAAAATTGAATCCTTTCTAAGAAAAGTTTACTTATGTTCAGGTAATCTTCTTAGAACTGCTATATTTTTACCGGATGTTGCTGCAGCTTCAACTTTTTGGTTAGAAGTTTTAGCGCAACAAGTAACAGATCATAATTTTATAGCATTATTATTATTCTATAACATGCTAATAATTTTATTGGTGATACCATCTTTTGATATCATTAGAGTTGATGTCAGGTATATGTCTCTAGCTATTTTAGCTAGAAAAACTTTATGGATTAAACTTGGAATGCTGATATGTCTTCTAAGTTAACTTTGTTTTTCCCTTTCTTTCCAGGGTAATAATCATTTTTTCGTTCTTTTTCTCATAATAAGGAACAAAAGCCTGATCCTTCATCCTCAGGAGCGGTATCAGTTTGGAAACCATTTCCAGTTGGAATATATCCAAGCCTTATAGAAACCTATAGTCAGCTCCTAAGTACCCATGAAGGTGCGGCCCTTTTTCCAGTTCAGCTGGTATGGGGCAGATTACGTTTTCTTCAAAGGAATTTGGATCAATTCCGTTCTCAATCTCTGGTTTCAGAACATTGTTTCAGAAAGGTACAGAATTGGCTTCAGTTAAGGCCTCCTGCTAAGAGATTTTTTTCTTTCCTGTGTCCCAGTTAACACAGCAAGGCTCAGCATTTCTGAAATGTGTTTCAGATCTAGAGTTGGCTGGAGTAATTATGCCAGTTCCAGTTCTGGAACAGGGGCTAGGGTTTTATTTTATCTCTTCATTGTACCAAAGAAGGTCAATTCCTTCAGACCAGTTCCGGATCTATCAATATTGAATCGTTATGTAAGGATACCAACATTCAAGATGGTTACTGTAGGACTATTCTGCCTTTTGTTTAACAAGGGCATTATATGTCTACAATAGATTTACAGGATATGTATCTGCATATTCCGATTCATCCAGATCACTTTTAGTGTCTGAGATTCTCTTTTTAGACAAGCATTACCAGTTTTGTGGCTCTACCGTTTGGCCTAGCCTCAGTTCCAAGAATTTTTTTCAAAGATTCTCGGTGCCCTTCTTTCTGTATTCAGAGAACAGGGTTTTGGTATTTCCTTATTTGGACGATTATCTTGGTAATTGCTCAGTCTTCTCATTCGAAGAATCTCATGCGATTCGACTTGTGTTGTTTCTTCAAGATCATGGTTGGAGGATCAATTTACCAAAAAGTTCATTGATTCCTCAGTCAAGGGTAACCTTTCTGGGTTTCCAGATAGATTCAGTGTCCATGACTCTGTCTTTAACAGACAAGAGACGTCTAAATTGTTTTCAGCTTGTCGAAACCTTCAGTCACAATCATTCCCTTCGGTAACCTTATGCATGGAAATTCTAGGTCTTATGACTGCTGCATCGGACGCAATCCCCTTTGCTCGTTTTCACATGCGACCTCTTCAGCTCTGTATGCTGAATCAATGGTGCAAGGATTACACAAAGATATCTCAATTTATATCTTTAAAACCGATTGTTCGACACTCTCTAACGTTGTGGACAGATCACCATCGTTTAATTCAGGGGGCTTCTTTTGTGCTTCCGACCTGGACTGTAATTTCAACAGATACAAGTCTCACAGGTTGGGGAGCTGTGTGGGGATCTCTGACGGCACAAGGAGTTTGGGAATCTCAGGAGGTGAGATTACCGATCAATATTTTGGAACTCCGTGCAATTTTCAGAGCTCTTCAGTTTTGGCCTCTTCTGTAGAGAGAATCGTTCATTTGTTTTCAGACAGACAATGTCACAACTGTAGCATACATCAATCATCAAGGAGGGACTCACAGTCCTCTGGCTATGAAAGAAGTATCTCGAATTTTTTGGTTTGGGCGGAATCCAGCTCCTGTCTAATCTCTGCGGTTCATATCCCAGGTGTAGACAATTGGGAAGCGGATTATCTCAGTCGCCAAACGTTGCATCCGGGCGAATGGTCTCTTCACCCAGAGGTATTTTTTCAGGTTGTTCAAATGTGGGAACTTCCAGAAATAGATCTGATGGCGTCTCATCTAAACAAGAAACTTCCCAGATATCTGTCCAGATCCCGGGATCCTCAGGCGGAGGCAGTGGATGCATTATCACTTCCTTGGAAGTATCATCCTGCCTATATCTTTCCGCCTCTAGTTCTTCTTCCAAGAGTAATCTCCAAGATTCTGAAGGAATGCTTGTTTGTTCTGCTGGTAGCTCCGGCATGGCCTCACAGGTTTGGTATGCGGATCTTGTCCGGATGGCCTCTTGCCAACCGTGGACTCTTCCGTTAGACCAGACCTTCTGTCACAAGGTCCTTTTTTCCATCAGGATCTGAAATCCTTAAATTTAAAGGTATGGAGATTGAACGTTTGATTCTTGGTCAAAGAGGTTTCTCTGACTCTGTGATTAATACTATGTTACAGGCTCGTAAATCTGTATCTAGAGAGATATATTATAGAGTCTGGAAGACTTATATTTTTTGGTGTCTTTCTCATCATTTTTCTTGGCATTCTTTTAGAATACCGAGAATTTTACAGTTTCTTCAGGATGGTTTAGATAAGGGTTTGTCTGCAAGTTCCTTGAAAGGACAAATCTCTGCTCTTTCTGTTCTTTTTCACAGAAAGATTGCTATTCTTCCTGATATTCATTGTTTTGTACAAGCTTTGGTTCGTATAAAACCTGTCATTAAGTCAATTTCTCCTCCTTGGAGTTTGAATTTGGTTCTGGGAGCTCTTCAAGCTCCTCTCTTTGAACCTATGCATTCATTGGTCATTAAATTACTTTCTTGGAAAGTTTTGTTCCTTTTGGCCATCTCTTCTGCCAGAAGAGTTTCTGAATTATCTGCTCTTTCTTGCGAGTCTCCTTTTCTGATTCTTTTGAATTTTTACCTAAAGTTGTGAATTCCAACAACATTAGTAGAGAAATTGTGGTTCCTTCATTATGTCCTAATCCTAAGAATTCTAAGGAGAAAGCATTGCATTCTTTGGATATTGTTAGAGCTTTGAAATATTATGTTGAAGCTTCTAAGTCTTTCCGAAAGACTTCTAGTCTATTTTTTATCTTTTCCGGTTCTAGAAAAGGCCAGAAAGCTTCTGCCATTTCTTTGGCATCTTGGTTGAAATCTTTAATTCATCTTGCCTATGTTGAGTAGGGTAAAACTCCGCCTCAGAGGATTACAGCTCATTCTACCAGGTCAGTTTCTACTTCCTGGGCGTTTAGGAATGAAGCTTCGGTTGATCAGATTTGCAAAGCTGCAACTTGGTCCTCTTTGCATACTTTTACTAAATTCTACCATTTTGTTGTATTTTCTTCTTCTGAAGCAGTTTTTGGTAGAAAAGTACTTCAGGCAGCGGTTTCAGTCTGAATCTTCTGCTTATGTTTTTTATTAAACTTTATTTTGGGTGTGGATTATTTTCAGCAGGAATTGGCTGTCTTTATTTTATCCCTCCCTCTCTAGTGACTCTTGTGTGGAAAGATCCACATCTTGGGTAATCATTATCCCATACGTCACTAGCTCATGGACTCTTGCTAATTACATGAAAGAAAACATAATTTATGTAAGAACTTACCTGATAAATTCATTTCTTTCATATTAGCAAGAGTCCATGAGGCCCACCCTTTTTGTGGTGGTTATGATTTTTTTGTATAAAGCACAATTATTCCAATTCCTTATTTTATATGCTTTCGCACTTTTTTATCACCCCACTTCTTGGCTATTCATTAAACTGAATTGTGGGTGTGGTGAGGGGTGTATTTATAGGCATTTTAAGGTTTGGGAAACTTTGCCCCTCCTGGTAGGAATGTATATCCCATACGTCACTAGCTCATGGACTCTTGCTAATATGAAAGAAATGAATTTATCAGGTAAGTTCTTACATAAATTATGTTTTTTCCCTGTGGGCTGTTAGGCTCGTGGGGGCTGAAAATGCTTCATTTTATTGCGTCATTCTTGGCGCGGACTTTTTTGGCGCAAAATTATTTTCTTGGTTTCCGGCGTCATACGTGTCGCCGGAAGTTGCGTCATTTTTGATGTTTTTTTGCGCCAAAAGTGTCGGCGTTCCGGATGTGGCGTCATTTTTGACGCCAAAAGCAATTAGGCGCCAAATAATGTGGGCGTCTTTTTTGGCGCTAAAAAATATGGGCGTCACTATTGTCTCCACATTATTTAAGTCTCTTTGTTTATTGCTTCTGGTTGCTAGAAGCTTGTTCACTGGCATTTTTTCCCATTTCTGAAACTGTCATTTAAGGAATTTGATCAATTTTGCTTTATATGTTTTTTCTATTACATATTGCAAGATGTCCCAGATTGACCCTGAGTCAGAAGATACTTCTGGAAAATCGCTGCCTAGTGCTGGATCTAACAAAGTTAAGTGTATTTGCTGTAAACTTGTGGTATCTGTTCCTCCAGCTGTTGTTTGTAATGAATGTCATGACAAACTTGTTAATGCAGATAATATTTCCTTTAGTAATGTTACATTACCTGTTGTTGTTCCATCAACATCTAATACTCAGAGTGTTCCTGTTAACATAAGAGATTTTGTTTCTAAATCCATTAAGAAGGCTATGTCTGTTATTCCTCCTTCTAGTAAACGTAAAAGGTCTTTTAAAACTTCTCATTTTTCAGATGAATTTTTAAATGAACATCATCATTCTGATTCTGATAATGATTCCTCTGGTTCAGAGGATTCTGTTTCAGAGGTTGATGCTGATAAATCTTCATATTTATTCAAAATGGAATTTATTCGTTCTTTACTTAAAGAAGTCTTAATTGCATTAGAAATAGAGGATTCTGGTCCTCTTGATACTAAATCTAAACGTTTAAATAAGGTTTTTAAATCTCCTGTAGTTATTCCAGAAGTTTTTCCTGTCCCTGATGCTATTTCTGAAGTAATCTCCAGGGAATGGAATAATTTGGGTAATTCATTTACTCCTTCTAAACGTTTTAAGCAATTATATCCTGTGCCATCTGACAGATTAGAGTTTTGGGACAAAATCCCTAAGGTTGATGGGGCTATCTCTACTCTTGCTAAATGTACTACTATTCCTACGGCAGATAGTACTTCCTTTAAGGATCCTTTAGATAGGAAAATTGAATCCTTTCTAAGAAAAGCTTACTTATGTTCAGGTAATCTTCTTAGACCTGCTATATCTTTAGCGGATGTTGCTGCAGCTTCAACTTTTTGGTTAGAAGCTTTAGCGCAACAAGTAACAGATCATAATTCTCATAGCATTGTTAATCTTCTTCAACATGCTAATAACTTTATTTGTGATGCCATCTTTGATATCATTAGGGTTGATGTCAGGTATATGTCTCTAGCCATTTTAGCTAGAAGAGCTTTATGGCTTAAAACTTGGAATGCTGATATGTCTTCTAAGTCAACTTTGCTTTCCCTTTCTTTCCAGGGTAATAAATTATTTGGTTCACAGTTGGATTCTATTATCTCAACTGTTACTGGAGGGAAAGGAACTTTTTTACCACAGGATAAAAAATCTAAAGGTAAATTTAGGTCTAATAATCGTTTTCGTTCCTTTCGTCACAATAAGGAACAAAAGCCTGATCCTTCACCCACAGGAGCGGTATCAGTTTGGAAACCATCTCCAGTCTGGAATAAATCCAAGCCTTTTAGAAAACCAAAGCCAGCTCCAAAGTCCACATGAAGGTGCGGCCCTCATTCCAGCCCAGCTGGTAGGGGGCAGATTACGATTTTTCAAAGAAATTTGGATCAATTCAATTCACAATCTTTGGATTCAGAAAATTGTTTCAGAAGGGTACAGAATTGGCTTCAAGATAAGGCCTCCTGCAAAAAGATTTTTTCTTTCCCGTGTCCCAGTAAATCCAGCGAAGGCTCAAGCATTTCTGAAATGTGTTTCAGATCTAGAGTTGGCTGGAGTAATTATGCCAGTTCCAGTTCTGGAACAGGGACTGGGGTTTTATTCAAATCTCTTCATTGTACCAAAGAAGGAGAATTCCTTCAGACCAGTTCTGGATTTAAAAATATTGAATCGTTATGTAAGGATACCAACATTCAAAATGGTAACTATAAGGACTATCCTGCCTTTTGTTCAGCAAGGGCATTATATGTCCACAATAGATTTACAGGATGCATATCTGCATATTCCGATTCATCCAGATCACTTTCAGTTTCTGAGATTCTCTTTCCTAGACAAGCATTACCAGTTTGTGGCTCTGCCGTTTGGCCTAGCAACAGCTCCAAGGATTTTTACAAAGGTTCTCGGTGCCCTTCTATCTGTAATCAGAGAACAGGGTATTGTGGTATTTCCTTATTTAGACGATATCTTGGTACTTGCTCAGTCTTCACATTTAGCAGAATCTCATACGAATCGACTTGTATTGATTCTTCAAGATCATGTTTGGAGGATCAATTTACCGAAAAGTTCATTGATTCCTCAGACAAGGGTAACCTTTTTAGGTTTCCAGATAGATTCAGTGTCCATGACTCTGTCACTAACGGACAAGAGACGTCTAAAATTGATTTCACCTTGTCGAAACCTTCAGTCTCAATCATTCCCTTTGGTAGCCTTATGCATGGAAATTCTAGGTCTTATGACTGCTGCATCGGACGCGATCCCCTTTGCTCGTTTTCACATGCGACCTCTTCAGCTCTGTATGCTGAACCAGTGGTGCAGGGATTACACAAAGATATCTCAATTGATATCTTTTAAACCGATTGTACGACACTCTCTGACGTGGTGGACAGATCACCATCGTTTAGTTCAGGGGGCTTCTTTTGTTCTTCCGACCTGGACTGTGATTTCAACAGATGCAAGTCTGACAGGTTGGGGAGCTGTTTGGGGGTCTCTGACAGCACAAGGGGTTTGGGAATCTCAGGAGGTGAGATTACCAATCAATATTTTGGAACTCCGTGCAATTTTCAGAGCTCTTCAGTCATGGCCTCTTCTGTAGAGAGAATTGTTCATTTGTTTTCAGACAGACAATGTCACAACTGTGGCATATATCAATCATCAAGGAGGGACTCACAGTCCTCTGGCTATGAAAGAAGTATCTCGAATACTGGTATGGGCGGAATCCAGCTCCTGTCTAATTTCTGCAGTTCATATCCCAGGTATAGACAATTGGGAAGCGGATTATCTCAGTCGCCAAATGTTACATCTGGGCGAATGGTATCTTCACCCAGAGGTATTTCTTCAGATTGTTCAAATGTGGGGACTTCCAGAAATAGATCTGATGGCTTCTCATCTAAACAAGAAACTTCCCAGGTATCTGTCCAGATCCAGGGATCCTCAGGCGGAAGCAGTGGATGCATTGTCACTTCCTTGGAAGTATCATCCTGCCTATATCTTCCGCCTCTAGTTCTTCTTCCAAGAGTAATCTCCAAGATTCTGAAGGAATGCTCGTTTGTTCTGCTGGTGGCTCCAGCATGGCCTCACAGGTTCTGGTATGCGGATCTTGTCCGGATGGCCTCTTGCCAACCGTGGACTCTTCCGTTAAGACCAAACCTTCTGTCACAAGGTCCTTTTTTCCATCAGGATCTCAAATCCTTAAATTTGAAGGTTTGGAGATTGAATGCTTGATTCTTAGTCAAAGAGGTTTCTCTGACTCTGTGATTAATACTATGTTACAGGCTCGTAAATCTGTATCTAGGAAGATATATTATCTAGTCTGAAAGACTTACATTTCTTGGTTTCTTTCTCATCATTTTTCCTGGCATTCTTTTAGAATTCCGAGAATTTTACAGTTTCTTCAGGATGGTTTGGATAAAGGTTTGTCTGCAAGTTCCTTGAAAGGACAAATCTCTGCTCTTTCTGTTCTTTTTCACAGAAAGATTGCTAATCTTCCTGATATTCATTGTTTTGTACAAGCTTTGGTTCATATAAAACCTGTTATTAAGTCAATTTCTCCTCCTTGGAGTTTGAATTTGGTTCTGGGGGCTCTTCAAGCTCCTCCGTTTGAACCTATGCATTCACTGGACATTAAATTACTTTCTTGGAAAGTTTTGTTTCTTTTGGCCATCTCTTCTGCTAGAAGAGTTTCTGAATTATCTGCTCTTTCTTGTGAGTCTCCTTTTCTGATTTTTCATCAGGATAAGGCGGTGTTGCGAACTTCTTTTAAATTTTTACCTAAGGTTGTGAATTCTAACAACCTTAGTAGAGAATTTGTGGTTCCTTCATTGTGTCCTAATCCTAAGAATTCTAAGGAGAGATCATTGCATTCTTTGGATGTAGTTAGAGCTTTGAAATATTATGTTGAAGCTACTAAGAATTTCCGGAAGACTTCTAGTCTATTTGTTATCTTTTCCGGTTCTAGGAAAGGTCCGAAGGCCTCTGCCATTTCTTTGGCATCTTGGTTGAAATCTTTAATTCATCATGCTTATGTTGAGTCGGGTAAAACTCCGCCTCAAAGGATTACAGCTCATTCTACTAGGTCAGTTTCTACTTCCTGGGCGTTTAGGAATGAAGCTTCGGTTGATCAGATTTGCAAAGCAGCAACTTGGTCTTCTTTGCATAATTTTACTAAATTCTACCATTTTGATGTGTTTTCTTCTTCTGAAGCAGTTTTTGGTAGAAAAGTACTTCAGGCAGCTGTTTCAGTTTGATTCTTCTGCTTATAATTTCAGTTTTTTTCATTATAAGATTTAAACTTTATTTTGGGTGTGGATTATTTTCAGCGGAATTGGCTGTCTTTATTTTATCCCTCCCTCTCTAGTGACTCTTGCGTGGAAGATCCACATCTTGGGTAGTCATTATCCCATACGTCACTAGCTCATGGACTCTTGCTAATTACATGAAAGAAAACATAATTTATGTAAGAACTTACCTGATAAATTCATTTCTTTCATATTAGCAAGAGTCCATGAGGCCCACCCTTTTTGTGGTGGTTATGATTTTTTTGTATAAAGCACAATTATTCCAATTCCTTTTTTTTTTATGCTTTCGCACTTTTTTCTTATCACCCCACTTCTTGGCTATGCATTAAACTGATTTGTGGGTGTGGTGAGGGGTGTTTTTATAGGCATTTTTAGGTTTGGGAAACTTTGCCCCTCCTGGTAGGAATGTATATCCCATACGTCACTAGCTCATGGACTCTTGCTAATATGAAAGAAATGAATTTATCAGGTAAGTTCTTACATAAATTATGTTTTCTCTCCCTCTAAATTGGCAAAATGCTTTCCTAATAATGATTTGTACTGTTCTAAATGCCATCTAGATAAAGCAGATATTCTGAATATATTTTGGAAATGTCCAAAAATATCACAATTATGGTCCAAATTAATTTTTTGGTATAGCAAACCTTTTTCTGATCATTTCAAGATTAATGGTAGATATATTTTTTTCTTGTCGGACTCAGCAATCATTAGACCAAATTACTACCATAGCTACTGTACGCTGATAATGATAATGCGATATATGATATTGAAGAAGTGGAAAGATACATCTCCACCTAGGTTTTCCAGTTTTATAAGTACTCTGCTACAACATATTACGTTCGAGATACAGAACATTAATTTATTAAATGATAATAAGACGCAGGAATTCTTGGACAAATGGCTACCACTGATCAAAGCACAAACATTGGTGATTCAAAAACAGTTATTATCTCCAATATTCAACACCAAACCATTTATATCAGCAGCTAAAATTGGGGCTGTTTCCTCTTTCTTGGATACCCGCTTCATCAATAACACAGTAATTTGAAGACTGTGTTAAAGCAAGTAAGGTTATAGAGGGATGGAGTGATTTATTTATGGTAATCATTTTTCTTTTTCATTTTTTTTTTTTTGTTGTGGGTATTTTATGTTTTGGGGGGTAAAAGAAAAATCTGTACGGTTCATAGGCATGATAGTTTTTTTTTATATATGTGTCAATAGATATAGGGATATGATAAACAGTAATTGCCCTGTATTGGTTTGGGAAACTCTGAAATCAGTGTAATCTCTGTCAATTTCATTATGGCCAAATTTTTGAAAGACATGTGGTCTACACTTACTTACTTTTCTGTGGTTTATGTATTTATCTATTGTTCTTGTATAAACATGTCACCTGTTTTATGGGCATGAAATGTATGTAATTTTCTCCCTTATGTTCTGTGAACTGGCTTAATAAAATAATTAAAAAAAAAAAAAAAAAGAAATCATCCTTTATCTCTAGGATTAAGAATAATGGGAATGACTGACATATAACGGAGGACATTAAAAAAGAATGTTATTAATAATACGAAGAATTATATTCAAATCCTAAAATTGACAAAGCAAAAAAAAAATCAATTTTCAATTTTGGAGAAAAATTACAAATCCTAAATTTAATGTAGATGAATTAGATAAAATTAATGAACCCATACTAGAATCAGAGATAAATAAGATTATTAAAAATATGGCAGGAAAATTGCATGCTCTGGAGTTCCGGAGGAGGAGCCTAAGCGTAAGGTCACGCAAATGCTTGCTCTTTGTCTTCCAGCAGAGCTATTGGCAGTGGAAACTCGTGCCAAATACCCTAGACCTTGAGCAGCTCGCCTATCAACTCTACTCTGCTCTCCAACAGTGCTATTCTACCACCCTGAGCTGCATACAGCAGCAGATTAAAGGACTGGACCAGGGCCGGACTGGGAATAAAAAATAGCCCTGGAAAAATATGAAGACCAGTCCTATTTTCTGTTGAGTCAGTAAAATGCACATGTTCCATTTTTCTCAAAGGGCGTTACTGGAATACCCCTTCCCCCAAAAAAATTTCAACATAAATTATATTACTTTGTATTAACTAAAAGTGCCAGATTATTGTTATTTAGGCATTTTTTGGTTTGGGAAACTTTGCCCCCCCTGGTAGGAATGTATATCCCATACGTCACTAGCTCATGGACTCTTGCTAATATGAAAGAAATGAATTTATCAGGTAAGTTCTTACATAAATTATGTTTTCTCTCCCTCTAAATTGGCAAAATGCTTTCCTAATAATGATTTGTACTGTTCTAAATGCCATCTAGATAAAGCAGATATTCTGAATATATTTTGGAAATGTCCAAAAATATCACAATTATGGTCCAAATTAATTTTTTGGTATAGCAAACTTTTTTCTGATCATTTCAAGATTAATGGTAGATATATTTTTTTTATTGTCGGACTCAGCAATCATTAGACCAAATTACTACCATAGCTACTGTACGCTGATAATGATAATGCGATATATGATATTGAAGAAGTGGAAAGATACATCTCCACCTAGGTTTTCCAGTTTTATAAGTACTCTGCTACAACATATTACGTTCGAGATACAGAACATTAATTTATTAAATGATAATAAGACGCAGGAATTCTTGGACAAATGGCTACCACTGATCAAAGCACAAACATTGGTGATTCAAAAACAGTTATTATCTCCAATATTCAACACCAAACCATTTATATCAGCAGCTAAAATTGGGGCTGTTTCTTGGATACCCGCTTCATCGATAACACAGTAATTTGAAGACTGTGTTAAAGCAAGTAAGGTTATAGAGGGATGGAGTGATTTATTTATGGTAATCATTTTTCTTTTTCATTTTTTTTTTTGTTGTGTGTATTTTATGTTTTGGGGGGTAAAAGAAAAATCTGTACGGTTCATAGGCATGATAGTTTTTTTTTATATATGTGTCAATAGATATAGGGATATGATAAACAGGAATTGCCCTGTATTGGTTTGGGAAACTCTGAAATCAGTGTAATCTCTGTCAATTTCATTATGGCCAAATTTTTGAAAGACATGTGGTCTACACTTACTTACTTTTCTGTGGTTTATGTATTTATCTATTGTTCTTGTATAAACATGTCACCTGTTTTATGGGCATGAAATGTATGTAATTTTCTCCCTTATGTTCTGTGAACTGGCTTAATAAAATAATAAAAAAAAAAAAAAAAAAGAAATCATCCTTTATCTCTAGGATTAAGAATAATGGGAATGACTGACATATAACGGAGGACATTAAAAAAGAATGTTATTAATAATACGAAGAATTATATTCAAATCCTAAAATTGACAAAGCGAAAAAAAAATCAATTTTCAATTTTGGAGAAAAATTACAAATCCTAAATTTAATGTAGATGAATTAGATAAAATTAATGAACCCATACTAGAATCAGAGATAAATAAGATTATTAAAAATATGGCAGGAAAATTGCATGCTCTGGAGTTCCGGAGGAGGAGCCTAAGCGTAAGGTCACGCAAATGCTTGCTCTTTGTCTTCCAGCAGAGCTATTGGCAGTGGAAACTCATGCCAAATACCCTAGACCTTGAGCAGCTCGCCTATCAACTCTACTCTGCTCTCCAACAGTGCTATTCTACCACCCTGAGCTGCATACAGCAGCAGATTAAAGGACTGGATGTTCTGCCTATTCCTGAGAAGTGTGTCTAAGTTATACATGCTGCACTGTTACTATCCCCGGGAAAAAGTAATTATCAGGTTCCTTGGTTATTTGAATCACAACTGCAGAGTCTAAATAAATTATATTTGTTTCACAACTGAAGTACAGGCTATTATATCAGCATAGACTGTTTTACTCAGAGTGATTTTTTTTTTTTTTTTTTATGAGGAAGTAATATATTTATTAATGACTTTGAGCAAGGATTAAATAGCAACAACTCTATTTTTGCAGATGATACAAATTTGTGTAAGGTCGTTAGGTCAGTGCAGGATGAACTTGCTTTACAAGGGGATCTACAAAAATTAGAAGAATGGGCAGGTAAATGGAAAATGAGATTTATTTATTTTTTTTTTTACTCAGAGTGATTTTTATAAGGAAAGGCAGTAAGTCTTTATATGGTTATATATTATTGTTATACCATATAAATATTAAGGGACTGAAAGTAAGTATTAGTATTAATAACAACTTTTGACATTAGTATTGCTCAAGTCCAAATGAGAGAGATATTGATCATTGTAATAAGCACTGAAGAGTGAGAGATGTGAGACACACAGACTGCAGGTGCTGACAGGGGCGTGACCTGCTGCGAGACACAGCACACTGAATTATGCTTGCAGCTTGGATATCTGAACACTGACCAGTGAGTGTAATAGGTGCTGTGAGACACGCTGTTTTGTAAGGAGCTGTATGACACGCTGAGATGAATGAAGCTGTGTGACGTCACGTAAAGTCCGTTACTGTCCGGTATGAGAATGAATCAAAGAAAGTTTATATAATTAAATGAAACATACGTTGCAAAACATAGTAGTATCTGAGAGACAAAGTCAATTTAGATAACTTCAAGTGATAACATGATATTTGAAATTAGCCGTTACATTAGGCATCCAAGGTAAATTAGATTTGATACAAATACCGTAGCGATAGTAGGTAGAATCCTCCTGTTGGGAATTAAGTAGCAATTCCAGTAGAGATGTGGAGTTGAAATAAATGAATACTTCTTGGAATGGCAAACTTCAGGATGAATGAGACTAGTTGTTATTAGTCCGTTTATGAGACCAAACTGCAGCTGGTATTTGTAATCCAAATGTTAAAGTAGTTGAAGTAAATCTTCTTGTGATAAGAATATAGCTTATAAGAAACAGAGCACTGGTTTTAGCAAACAATACTCAACAACTAAGCACTTGTTTGGGGCGGGGTGATGCCTTAAGTACAGGTGAGGAAGGTGAGTTAAGGCAAAAAGTAAAAGCAGGACTGGAATCCTTACAGATCCCCCCCTCAAGCAAGCCGACCACGGGTTGAAATTTAGGTCTACTTGGATAGCGTCTATGGAAACGAGCAATAAGCTTCGGAGCATTAATGTGTGCATGAGGTTCCCAAGTGTCATCCTCTGGGGCAAACCCTTTCCATCGGACCAGATACTGTAATTCTCCATTATAATGTCTTGAGTCCAAAAGATCATAAACTTCATAGACATCAGTGCCCAATTGAATAGGAGAAGGGGGTAGAAGAGGTACATCAGGCTTATCACCTAAGTAGGGTTTCAATAATGATACATGGAAAGTTGGGTGGATGGGTAAAGAATCAGGTAGGTCAAGCCGGACGGCATTTTCATTGATGATGTGTAGAATTTTGAATGGGCCAAGGAACAACCCAGCCAATTTTTTACTTGGTAAATGCATTTTAATGTTTTTGGAAGATAACCAAACATAGTCCCCTATGGAATATTTCGGAGAAGCTCTACGACGTAAATCATAAAATTTCTTCTGAGAAGCCTGAGCTTGTTTGATGTTATCACGTAAGTGTAGGAAATTTTCAGCTATGTTTTGGGTTAACACATCAACAGAAGGTGAGTCATGTGTAGAGGTCGTTTGGATAGTGAATCTTGGATTAAAACCATAATTAGCGAAAAAGGGAGAGTAATTTGTAGTGCTGTTAATGGTATTATTATAGGCAAATTCAGCCATAGAGAGAAAAGAAGTCCATTTATTTTGATGATATGAGCAATAGCAACGTAAATATTGCTCAAGCCACTGATTGAGTCTCTCAGTTTGGCCGTTAGTCTGAGGGTGGAAAGCTGTGCTTAACCTTTGATCGATTTGGAGTGCTTTGGTGAGTGCTTTCCAGAAGCGTGAGGTGAATTGGGTTCCTCTATCAGTAGTTAAAATGGAGGGTAACCCGTGGTATCGTACAATGTGGTTTAGAAATAAGTATGCTGTTTCAATGGAAGTGGGTAACTTGTGATAAGGAATAAAATGTGCCATTTTAGTAAAATGATCTGTAACAACTAAAATGGTAGTTTGTCCAGAACTAGGTGGTAAATCAACTATAAAATCCATTCCCAAATGAAACCAAGGAGATTCTGGGACTTCCAGAGGAATCAAATAGCCATAGGGAGGTCTCCTTTCTGGTTTTGATACTGTACAGGTTGTACAATGTTGTATATATTCCTTTATACTGTTTTTCATCGATGGCCACCAGTAACTTCTGGAGATGAGCTCATGTGTACGTTTGATACCTGGATGACCAATTAGTGGAGGGTCATGATGATCTTTGATTATTTTCTGTCTGTAGCGTTCTGGAATATATAGTTTAGAATCATGGAAGTAAAAACCATTCTGGAGGCTTAGGCTATCTAGTAGGGTTTGGTCTTCTGCAGATAGATCAGATTGGTATTCCTTATCCTGTTGAGATAGGATAGCAAGGAAACGAGAAGGGGGAAGAATGCTAGTAGGAGAGTCTTCTTGTACAGGTCTTGAATCTCGTCGAGAGAGTGCATCTGCCTTCCCATTTTTTGATCCCGGCCTGTACATGATTTGAAAATTGAAACGACTAAAGTAGAGACTCCATATCACTTGACGTCCAGATAAAGTTTTGTTATTTTGTAGATATTCCAAATTCCGGTGATCAGTGTAAATCACTATAGGTAGGGAGGTACCTTCAAGAAGATGTCTCCAGAATTCAAAGGCTCTTTTAATGGCTAGAAGTTCCTTGTCCCCAATGGAATAGTTGATCTCTGCTGAAGTCATAATTTTTGAATAGAACCCAACTGGGTGTAGTGGTTCTTTAGGAGACTGTCTTTGGGAGAGGACAGCGCCAAGAGCATAATCTGAAGAATCCACCTCTAGGATATATTGAAGGTTTGGATCAGGATATTTCAGAATGGGAGCAGTTGAAAAAGAATTCTTCAGGAAGCTGAATGCATCATCCTGTTCTTTGGTCCACTGGAAAGAGCAGTTAACACTAGTTAATTTAGTCAGAGGTTTCGCAATTTTTGAGAAATTGCGAATGAACTTTCTGTAATAGTTACTGAAGCCAAGAAACTTTTGTAGTTCTTTCCGTGTTGAAGGTGTGGGCCAGGATTTTACTGCTTCCACTTTGTTATCTTGCATTTGAATCCCATTTGGGCTGATGGAGTAACCCAGGAACTCTATTTTGTTGGTGTGAAAAATACATTTTTCCAATTTGGCGTAGAGTCGATGGACTTGGAGTCTTGCTAAAACCCAACTAACATGTTTGATATGTTCTTCTAGATTCGTGGAATAGATTAGAATGTCATCTAGGTAGACAACAACACATGTGTCAAGGAGATCATGGAAAATGTCATTAATAAAGAACTGGAAAGTTGCGGGTGCGTTAGTTAAGCCGAAGGGCATAACTAGATATTCAAACAACCCATACCTAGTTCTAAAAGCGGTAAGCCACTCATCCCCTTCTCGGATCCGCACTAAATTGTACGCCCCTCTCAAATCTAATTTAGTAAAAATCTGAGCATGCCTGAGTCTTTCTATGAGTTCAGGAATGAGGGGGAGAGGGTATCGATTTTTTATGGTTATTTTGTTCAATTGTCTGAAGTCAATGATAGGCCGAAGAGATTGGTCTTTGTTCCGCACAAAAAACATTCCTGCACCAGCAGGAGAAACAGAAGGACGGATAAACCCTTTCTTTAGATTTTCATCTAGGTAAGTCTTTAGATGATACAGTTCTGGTTGACAAAGTGGGTATAGATGTCCAATAGGTGGTGTGGTTCCAGGTTTCAGTTCAATAGGGCAGTCATAGATTCTGTGTGGGGGAAGGGTGTCTGCTTCCTTCTTACTGAAGACTTCAGAGAACTGCTTGTACATTTCTGGTATCAGAGTTTCTGATGTGGAGGATAAACTGTGAAAAAAGGTTCTATGGCAAGTCTGTTGACAAAAATCAGAATTTAATTGGACATTTAAGGATTTCCAATTAATATCAGGTTCGTGTAGCTGTAACCAAGCTAGCCCAAGTACTATTGGGAATAATGGAGAAGTGATTACATCAAAAGTGAGATGTTCATGATGTGTTTTTAATGTGGTGACAGAGAGCGGGATGGTGTGATGTGTAATCGGCCCTGATGATATCTCAGAGCCATCAACCACACGAAGGAAAATAGGAGACAACTTTTTTATCAATGGTATTTTATTTTTTGAAACTAGAGAACTGTCAATGTAGTTTCCTTGTGCTCCTGTATCCAAGATGGCTGGAATGGTCACTTGCTTATTTGCCCACTGTAGAGAAAGAAATAAAGAACAATGACGAGGGTTGTTATTCTTTAACTGGAGAGAAAGATTGGAATGGTACTTACTCTTCTTGTTCTGTGGCAAAGAGGGGCAATCCTTTAAAGTATGAGATGAGGATGCGCAATACATGCAGAGGCCTCTAGTCTTCCTTCTGATGCGTTCTTCAGGAGTTAGAGGTCCTTTAATAGAACTTATATCCATTGCTTCAGCACCAGTTGAACCAGTATGAGAACTGTTAGAAGTGGGATGGTATAGAGCCTTATCCTTCTTGTAAACAATTTCAGGGTATTGACGTTCAAATCTTCTTTCACGTAATCTCCTATCAATTTGCCTGCTGAGCTTCATAAGGCCTTCCAATGTTTCAGGTAACTCAGTTCGGGCTAATTCATCTTTTACTGCGTCAGAGAGTCCAAGCCTGAACTGGTTTTTTAAAGCAATGGCGTTCCATTGAGAGTCAATAGAATATTGCTTGAATTCTGTTATGTAACATTCAACAGGTTTGATACCTTGTTTTAGGTTCCTCATCTTTTTCTCAGCAGTATACTGTAGGTTAGAATCATAGTATAATTCATCCATGATATCCAGGAAAGATGAAAAAGATGAGAGAACAGCATTATTTGTCTCAAAGAGAGTGTCTGCCCAAATGCGAGGTTCACCTCTTAAATAGCTTATCATTGTAAGGACTTTAACCCTATCATTTGGGTATGTTCTAGGTTTAAGGGTGAAATTAAGCAGACAAGCATTTTTAAATTGTCGGTATAAATTCCTATCTCCATTGAAAAAATCTGGAGGTGCAATAAATGGTTCTGACAGATTGTCAGGAAGGCTCTGTGTAGTAGAGACAGTGTCTTTTATTACTTTTCTTAAAGTCTCATTTTCTAATTGTAACTCTCTAAAGGCTTGACTAAGTTGGTCAACTCTTTGTGTTAAATTATAAACAATTTGAGGAAGCTCTGCTGGATCCATTATTAATGGCTTAGTTGTTATATCAGGTTCCTTGGTTATTTGAATCACAACTGCAGAGTCTAAATAAATTATATTTGTTTCACAACTGAAGTACAGGCTATTATATCAGCATAGACTGTTTTACTCAGAGTGATTTTTATAAGGAAAGGCAGTAAGTCTTTATATGGTTATATATTATTGTTATACCATATAAATATTAAGGGACTGAAAGTAAGTATTAGTATTAATAACAACTTTTGACATTAGTATTGCTCAAGTCCAAATGAGAGAGATATTGATCATTGTAATAAGCACTGAAGAGTGAGAGATGTGAGACACACAGACTGCAGGTGCTTGCAGCTTGGATATCTGAACACCGACCAGTGAGTGTAATAGGTGCTGTGAGACACGCTGTTTTGTAAGGAGCTGTATGACACGCTGAGATGAATGAAGCTGTGTGACGTCACGTAAAGTCCGTTACTGTCCGGTATGAGAATGAATCAAAGAAAGTTTATATAATTAAATGAAACATACGTTGCAAAACATAGTAGTATCTGAGAGACAAAGTCAATTTAGATAACTTCAAGTGATAACATGATATTTGAAATTAGCCGTTACATTAGGCATCCAAGGTAAATTAGATTTGATACAAATACCGTAGCGATAGTAGGTAGAATCCTCCTGTTGGGAATTAAGTAGCAATTCCAGTAGAGATGTGGAGTTGAAATAAATTTATACTTCTTGGAATGGCAAACTTCAGGATGAATGAGACTAGTTGTTATTAGTCCGTTTATGAGACCAAACTGCAGCTGGTATTTGTAATCCAAATGTTAAAGTAGTTGAAGTAAATATTCTTGTGATAAGAATATAGCTTATAAGAAACAGAGCACTGGTTTTAGCAAACAATACTCAACAACTAAGCACTTGTTTGGGGCGGGGTGATGCCTTAAGTACAGGTGAGGAAGGTGAGTTAAGGCAAAAAGTAAAAGCAGGACTGGAATCCTTACAGTAATATTAGTCTGAATCACTCCCTCCTCCCACGCAAGCTGCGAGAAGGGGGTAGGAGCTCACATTCTATTTTGTGGTTCACTTTTGCAGCCTTCAAGCTAAACGTTACCCCGCTGATACTAGTCTCCCCTCATTCCACGAATGCTGCGTGACGGGGGCTTACTTTAATTATACCCTTTAACATCATCGCTGGAACTTGCATACCTGACCTAGCATTGATTCCCCTGTACTGTCACAACGATATACTGGACGCCTTCACTCCTCTGAGAATCAGGATGGGGATGCGCCTGTTCTAAGCCTACCCTGGCTGCTCTTGGCGTTGTCACACTTGCGATTCAGTGATTCCAGCTGAATACTCTTCTGGGGCTTGCTTTCTGGCTGAACACTAGAGGTGCAGCCTCCCCTCCCACGGGTGCTGCGCGAGGGAGGGTTTCCTTGATCTGGCCCCCAGTGTTGAAGAGTCACTTAATAACAAGCGTGTTCTGTTTTCCATTGGCCATCTACACGCTGTAACTTCTATAGGCCCACCTCCTCCCACAGGTGCTGCAAGAGGGGGCCCGGGCCGCTGGCGAGGGTAGAGACTCCTTCCTGGCTGCATCAGTCACTGTGCTTGTAGACTGCCATGAACAGGGTCAGGTACCACTATACTCCTCAAGGGGGGTTCTTCTTTTTTCTGTTTGAGAAACCAGCTACAGATTAATTCTGGCATTATTTTGACATTTTCTTTGATGTTGGAACTCTCCAACAATGAACTGATACATAGTAACGGTGGCTCAACTGTTACAATCTCCCTGCTTTTCAATTGTAACAATGTATGGTTGCTTTACATAAACACGAGAACAAAAAATAGTTTCCTAGATATATTAACTGTTTCTATGTTTTTTTATGCTATACCTAATTCCTCTGCAAAAAATTGCCATAATTCTTTTTCCCTCTGGCAAAGGTCATCGTATTATGTATATAAAGTCATCCTAGGTTTATATTATCTGAGGAACAATTCTTTGTCTATCAAAGATAACAGATTGTTTACATAAATTAATACCTCAGAATTTTTGAAGATATATGTAGAACTTTCCAAATATCTAGCCTCTAGGCACTAGACGTAATAGATGTAACAGGTTTGGTTAAACTAGCAAGCAAAACAGGGTAGTACCCAATTCATTGTTCTGGTCAAAATAAGTCTATTGTCTATAACATACAAGAGAAGAATGTTTGCTATTTTGTAACCTTATTTAATGAACTAGATTGTGTTGGGTTTTTTTTCTTTTCTGTTTTTCAATGGTGTTATTCCTGTTAGAAACCACTGACGTATTGTTGAATTATTATTTACTCTTAATAGAAGAAGTCTCTTAAAGGGACAGTCTATACCAACATTTTTCTTATTTAAAAAGATAGATAATCCCTTTATTACCCATTCCCCGTTTTTGCGTAACCAACACAGTTATATTAATATACTTTTTACCTCTGTGATTACTTTGTATCTAAGCCTTTGCAGACAGCCTCCTTATCTAAGTGCCTTTGACAGACATGCAGTGTAGTCAATCAGTGAAGACTCCTAAATAACTTTACGGGAGTGAGCACAATGTTATCTATATGACACATGTGAACTAGCACAGTCTAACTGTGAAAAACTTTCAAAATGCTCTGAGTTAGGAGGCGGTTTTCAACTGTTTAGAAATCAGTTTGAGCCTACCTAGGTTTAGCTTTTCAAAAATACCAAAAAGGGAACAAAGCAAATTTGATGATAAAAGTAAATTGGAAAGTTGTTTAAAATTGCATGCCCTATCTGAATCCCTATAGAGCTAATACTGCTGTATATATGTCTTTTATACTTATTTGTCTAGTTAAAACTGAATTATACTATTGAATAACACAGTTGGGTCACGCATAAAACAAAGGCTCAAATAGCGAACATCCCGTTTAACTAGCAACTACTAGTTAAAAATACAATACATGTTTAAGCCCTGATAATCTTATCAATAAAACAATAATACCCTGAAAAGGTAAAAAAAAAACACAACAAAAAAAAACAGAATAATCTAATCAGGGAGGCATTGCACAAGAGGCAAGAGCTAGAAACACGACAATTTCTGACTTAGATATTTACCTCTAAAGGTTTTTGTGGACTGCTTTGGGGTGACCAAAACAATTGCCAACCTCCCAAAACTCATGAGGAATCTTTAGGTCATTAATATCCTTCACGGTTGGTTCAAACACTATTTTAAACACGTAAATAGCACTTAATTTCACCCATTCACTTTTCACCTCCCCCCTTTTTTTTCAGCCTATTCACTTCTTCCACTCCCCCTTCCTCACCTCTCTCCCAGAGGGATCCTTCCCCCCATTGGTTCCCCCAGGGGCTCTTTCTCATTATTTGGGTACTTGTTACTCCTCATCTTTACTATAAATTCACGGACACATGGACACATTTTTCACAGCACAGACCAAAACTTCTCCTTCAGTTATGGCAGCCAGGCAAAGAGACAAATAAAATAAGGCCACATTGGAAACCTCAGCAGACACACACTTCATTAGCACCAATCCACCAAAGATGAATGAACCAATAGACCTACAATCATTAGTTTCAAGTATTTCCGAATCCCTAACTCCTAAATTTGATGTTCTCAAGAACGAGATCGAGCAAGATATTCTGTCGCTAACAACTGAAATACGTCAGTTTTCAAATAGACTGTCTGAGGCAGAACAAAGAATCTCTGATCTTGAATACATTACAGGAGGTCACAACATAAAGATAGAAGCTATAAACTCCAAGCTCCTAAAAGCACAGAATAAGTTAGAAGACTTGGAAAACCGCGCTAGACAGAACAACTTCATACTGATAGGGGTCTCCGAAGAAAAACAATATGAAGATCCCAACAAGCTATTAACAGTTACAATACCACAGCTTTTACAAATTCCACAATCTCAACCACAAATAGTCTTAGAAAGAGCCCACAGACTAGGATGGCAAACAACTGAGAAAGGGAATCTTAGGCCTCTGCCAATTATTGCCAAAGTACTAAATTACCAAGATAAACTTTTACTATTACAAAAAAAAACAACCTATATTTCTTGGTGATGCTAAAATAATGCTCTTTCAAGATTTTTCGACTGAGACATCAGCAAAGAGGAAGGAACTTGCCCCAATCTGTACCAAATTAATTAATCAGGGACATCGAGCCACTCTAATTTATCCAGCCAGATAGAAAATAACAATCGATAATCACACACATTTCTTTGAGTCAGCTAGGGATGCAGAAAAATGTATTGCTCGGACGCTCTCCCCGAGATAAGATAGGGATAGTAAACGGTAACTATCAATTCAGTATGTTAATACTAAGGTTCTTCTTTACACGCCAGTTCTTACAAGGGTTGTCCCTGTGGCCACAGATGGTTCTTGGCCAGCAGAGGCTAGGGCAGGGAAAGGGATCGGGTTGGGGGGGGGGATATTATTTTAACTCTTTTTTTTTTCTCTATCCTGTTTTGTTTCTCCACCGTTTTATTGTGTTTTTTTCTTTTACCTACTCCTGGTTACAAGGTGGTGGGGTCCTTACTATGTAGTGTATGGCACTCTTCTGACTGGGGGAGTTCTATCTATTCTCTCTCTGATCTTTTTCCTTTTAAATAATGGAAGCAGCAAGGGGTTGTAAAATGGTTTCCTGGAATATAGGTGGTATCACATCCCCTATCAAAAGGAAGACAATAATATCTCACTTAAAGAAAATAAATACAGACCGCCTTGCTCCAGGAAACTCACCTGAAAGCAGACAAAGTAGCCAAACTTAAAAGTTCATGGGTTAAGGAAGTAGTCTTCACTCCCTGTGTTGACAGGAAAGGGGGGGTCGCAATACTGATTGGGAAAAAGATAAATTATGAAATCTTACACATAGAAACAGATCCAGAAGGGAGGTTTTTAATACTAAAAATTTAAATTGCCAAAACTATATATATACTATGTAATATATATGCGCCAAATGTTTTCAATCCCGGTTTTTGGGAAGCCATGAAAGCTAAAATACTTTTTAATAAGGAGGGATATTTTGATAATAGGGGGAGATTTTAATATGGCACCGCAATATCCCTTAGATAGATTGAGGCATAACCCCCTTCTTCTAAAAACTAAAAGAGATAATTTAGAATCAGAAGCCTTTGTTAAATTATTTTGAATCTTAAGGGTAAAAAACATATGGAGATCTCAAAACCCAGATACCAGAGAATACACCTGCCTTTCCAAGGCTCATAAAACTCTTTCTGATTGGCTGATTGAATCAGCCAATCAGATTGAGCTCGCATTCTATTGGCTGATAGAATGCAAGCTCAATCTGATTGGCTGATTGGATCAGCCAATCGGATTGAACTTCAATCTGATTGGCTGATTCAATCAGCCAATCAGATTTTTCCTACCTTAATTCCGATTGGCTGATAGAATCCTATCAGCCAATCGGAATTGAAGGGACGCCATCTTGGATGACGTTCCTTAAAAGAACCTTCATTCATCGTTAGTCCGTCGGGGAAGAAGGATGTTCCGCTTCGGCGGGATGAAGATGGATCCGGAAGAAGATTGAAGATGCCGCTTGGAAGAAGACATCGCCCGGCCTGGATGATGACTTCATTGGATGGAAGACTTCTTCAGTGCCCCTTGGATGATGACTTCTGCCGCTCTGAATCTCCTCTTCGGTTCCATCGGTGGTCGGCTGGCTGAAGACGACTCAAGGTAGGATGATCTTCGGGGGGGTAGTGTTAGGTTTATTTAAAGGGGGTTTGGGTTAGATTAGGGGTATGTGGGTGGTGGGTTTTAATGTTGGGGGGGGTTGTATTTTTATTTTACAGGCAAAAGAGCAGAATTCTTTGGGGCATGCCCCGCAAAAGGCCCTTTTAAGGGCTGGTAAGGTAAAAGAGCTGGTAACTTTTTAATTTAGAATAGGGTAGGGCATTTTTTTTATTTTGGGGGGCTTTGTTATTTTATTAGGGGGCTTAGATTAGGTGTAAGTAGCTTAAAATTGTTGTAATATTTTTTAAATGTTTGTAACTTTTTTTTTTTTTGTA